>NC_069502.1:167327028-167454985 GCF_027579735.1 Bombina bombina
AAATCACTGTATTCTAAAAATACAGTATTTGTATTATATTATATATATATATATATTAATATTAATAATGTTTGTGGTTTTTTTTTAGATCTCCGGAGGAGGATTGAGCTTATCCAAGACTTTGACATGCCCACAGTTAGTACAAACATTAAAGTATCCAGAGACGGACAGTACATTATTGCCACAGGTAATGATTTCTATTTATTTTGTTGTGATTGTTACATATTCATAGATCTTACGGTTTGGTTCTTTTAATAACTAGGAAAATCTCTTAACAAAAAAGTATTTTTTAGGTGCCAAAAAATATCCTCCTTTTTTACATGAATAAAAAGATTAAAGGGATACTAAACCCAGATTTTTTCTTTCATGATTAAGATAGAGCATTTAGTTTTAAGCAACTTTATAATTTACTCCTATTATCAATTTTTCCTCATTCTCTTCCTATCTTTATTTGAAAAAACAACAACACAGGAATGTAAGCTTATGAGCCAGCCCATCTTTGATTCAGCACCTGGGTAGCACTTGCTTATTGGTGGCTACATTTAGACAGCAGGTTCTGAACCAAAGATAGACTGGCTCATAAGCTTACATTTCTGCTTTTCAAATAGATACCAAGAGAATGAAGAAAATTAGTTATTTAAAGGGACACTAAACCCAAAAAAATTTCTTTAATGAGTTAGGTAGAGGATACAATTTTAAACAACATTTCAATTTACTTCTTTTATCTAATTTGTTTAATTCTTTAGATATCTTTTGTTAAAGAAATAGCAATGCACATGGTTGAGCCAATCACACGAGGCATCTATGTGCAGCCACCAATCAGCAGCTACTGAGCCTATCTAGATAGGCTTTTCATCAAAGGATAACAAGTCAATAAAGCAAATTAGATAATAGATGTAAATTAGACAGATTTTTAAAATGGCATGCTCTTTCAAAATCATGAAAGAAAAAATGTGGGTTTCATGTCCCTTTAAGATTTAGCACAACACAGTACTAAATGCAAGTCAATAGAAAATAAATAAAAAGTCATGTGATCAGGGGGTCAGAAGATGCTTAGATACAAGGTAATCACAGAGGTAAAAAGTATATTAATATAACTGTGTTGGTTATGCAAAACTGGGGAATGGGTAATAAAGGGATTATCTATCTTTTAAAACAATAAAAATTGTATTGTAGACTGTTCCTTTAAAGTCCATTTACAGTGGGTTGTTAATACTTAGGAAATTTTGAGGTAAATATTATCCTTTTTACATAGAGATTTCAGGTGATATTTTCTAGTCAGTTTTTTTACAGCTATGCTGCATCACTTTCAAGTGCTTCAACATTTGGGTATCATGGCTCTTTAAGCTTTTTTTAAATTGATATTGAAACTAATATTGAAATATCATATTATACATGACAATCAGGCTGGCTTTATGATAGGAAGAAGCCCGACAAAAAATATCCGCAAGGTCATGCTTGTCCTGGACTATCTGCGGAACAATAAGAAAGTGTTAAAAAAGGATGCCGACATCCTAACAGTCGATGCCGAAAAGGCTTTCGACTTCATTTGTTGGGACCATCTCTTCTCGGCCTTGGAAAAGTTTGGTTTCTCGGGGTACTTTACAAAATTAATTAAGACCATCTATAGCAATCCATCTTCAGCAATTTTCATCAATGGTTCAACTACGGACCGTTTTATTTTACAGAGAGGCACCAGGCAGGGATGCCCTCTATCGCCTATCCTCTTTAACATATCGTTGGAACCACTGGCGATCCTCCTTAGACAGCAGTTAGAAGGTATACAGATTGGCAAACAAAAATATGTTTTAGCTTTGTACGCTGACAATTTACTTCTTTTTCTATCTGGTCTAAAAGATAGCTTACCTAAATTGCTAGAGTCAGTACAGATATTTGCGTCGTTTTCTGGTTACAAGATTAATATTAAAAAATCTGAATTATTGTGGATACATAGACCCTCGCATCTTGTATTAGATCACCCATTCAGAGAGGTTACTCAGATAAAGTATTTAGGAATAATGATGTCAAAATTCCCACAAGAATGGTACGAATTGAACTATGTTAAATTCTTCAACTATTGTAAGCAGAAATTGAAAGATTGGTCTACTTTACCTATCTCTCTCTCAGCACGCATTATGCTTATTAAAATCATACTTCTACCAAAGTTAATATACCTTCTCCAAAACATACCTTTCCTTTTACATAAGGTAGATATAAGACTATTTAACCGAATATCAAGTGAATTTCTCTGGAAAGGAAAGAGACCCCGCATGGCGTTAAATACATTAACATTCTCTACAGAATCGGCGGGCCTCGCTTTTCCGAACATTACTTATTATAATATTGCCACAATAGTAAAATTGGCAGCTGATTGGATCTCAGAGAAAGAACTTTTCACTGTCTTTGCTGGGGAAACAAATCTTGTCTACCCATTTAACTTAAAAGCATTACTACATTGCCCAATTGCTCAACTTCCAACAGTAATTGCTAAAATGCCGACTATTAAAAATGTGATTCTGGCATGGCAGAAATTTTGCGTAGAAATAGGAACATCGCCATTTGTCTCGGAGTATCTCCCAATTCAGGGATGCCCAGGATTTGTCCCAGGCTTTACTTATAAGGTTTTTGAGAGATGGAAATTGAAAGGGTTGACCTCCATAAAACAATTAGTTACTTCCAATACAATAATTAGATCATTCCTTGATATCAGAGTAGAATTTGACCTTCCCCAATCCGATCACTACGCGTACTTGCAAATAAAGCATTATGTCACAGATCTTAAACTTAAATTTGGCTCTAATTGGATGTATGCTCCGTTAAGGAGCCTAATAAATCAATATAAGAGTGGATCTTCGTCAATCTCTCCATTTTATCGTTTGATGATTAGTTCCAAGCAGGAGGCCCAATTGGAGAAAATAGTAGCTGTATGGAGCAATAGTTTTCCAGATCTTAGGCCTCAACAGATTCAAGTGAGTCTGAAGCTGCTGAATAAAACAGGAAATGCCCTAGCATGGCGAGAGCAACATTTAAAAATGATTTATGCGACATACATTACTCCTGACAAACTATCAAAATGGTATAGAAAAATTATCGGATGTTGGAAATGTCAGGCGCAACAAGCAAATCTCTTGCATTGCATCTGGTTATGCCCCAAAGTTCAACAGTTCTGGCTCAAAATTAAGTTTTGGTTAGACAAAATTCTAAACACAGAAATAAGATTAGAGGCCCAAATGGTAATTTTTTTAAATTAAATTCTCGCAACAACAAAAATACTATAAGTTACTCAATACCTTAATACTACTAGCTAGGAATTTGATCTTAAAATATTGGAAACTCCCCCACCTACCCAAATTTATAAAATTTAAAAAAGAAGTATTGAAACAATGTTTAGTGGAACAATATGCAATATCCAAGTTTAATGAGGCTCAGATAAAAAGATTTTTAGACAAATGGGATATAGTAATCTTGTCACTTCCTCCCCCGGCACAGCAGCAACTAATTAAGCCCCTCAGCCAATCGGCCTATGTTCTCGAGCTGATTAATGCGGGCAGATATCCAGTATTATGGGCCGAGTAGAGAGAGAGCGGAGAGGGATGGGGGGCCTAGTAGGTCTTCTAGTTGCTCCCCCCTTTTTTTTTTTCTCCCTTTTTTTTCCCCTCCCAGCCCCCCCTCATATCGACAATATTAAAACTGTTTATTTAACCTGATCATGGATCGGTATTTATGTAGTTACTATTATATAGAGATCAGTATTATATACCTTACAGGAAAAATTTTAAAATTTTGTGATTTATAGTCTACATTTTTTTCTGCCATATATTACTAGTACAGAGAGTATATCTGCACCGCTGTATCGGCTATATTTAAGTTTTGTTCTTCCTGTTTAAAAAAAAAAAAAAAAAAAGAGAAAGAGAAGAAAGGAGAAAGGAAAGAAAAAGTAAAATGTTGCTTGTTGTAAGTGCAAATGTATCAAGAATTGATAGGATTGGTTTCATTGCTGCACAGAACACTGTTTTTACTTTTGTCATATAGACTGCAATAAGATGATTGTATGCATGTCAACAATAAATAAATGTTAAAAAAAAAAAAAAAAAAAAAGTATTTTTTTAGGTGCCAAAAAATATCCTCCTTTTTTACATGAATAAAAAGATTAAAGGGATACTAAACCCAGATTTTTTCTTTCATGATTAAGATAGAGCATTTAGTTTTAAGCAACTTTATAATTTACTCCTATTATCAATTTTTCCTCATTCTCTTCCTATCTTTATTTGAAAAAACAACAACACAGGAATGTAAGCTTATGAGCCAGCCCATCTTTGATTCAGCACCTGGGTAGCACTTGCTGATTGGTGGCTACATTTAGACAGCAGGTTCTGAACCAAAGATAGACTGGCTCATAAGCTTACATTTCTGCTTTTCAAATAGATACCAAGAGAATGAAGAAAATTAGTTATTTAAAGGGACACTAAACCCAAAAAAATTTCTTTAATGAGTTAGGTAGAGGATACAATTTTAAACAACATTTCAATTTACTTCTTTTATCTAATTTGTTTAATTCTTTAGATATCTTTTGTTAAAGAAATAGCAATGCACATGGTTGAGCCAATCACACGAGGCATCTATGTGCAGCCACCAATCAGCAGCTACTGAGCCTATCTAGATAGGCTTTTCAGCAAAGGATAACAAGTCAATAAAGCAAATTAGATAATAGATGTAAATTAGACAGATTTTTAAAATGGCATGCTCTTTCAAAATCATGAAAGAAAAAATGTGGGTTTCATGTCCCTTTAAGATTTAGCACAACACAGTACTAAATGCAAGTCAATAGAAAATAAATAAAAAGTCATGTGATCAGGGGGTCAGAAGATACTTAGATACAAGGTAATCACAGAGGTAAAAAGTATATTAATATAACTGTGTTGGTTATGCAAAACTGGGGAATGGGTAATAAAGGGATTATCTATCTTTTAAAACAATAACAATTGTATTGTAGACTGTTCCTTTAGAGTCCATTTACAGTGGGTTGTTAATACTTAGGAAATTTTGAGGTAAATATTATCCTTTTTACATAGAGATTTCAGGTGATATTTTCTAGTCAGTTTTTTTTACAGCTATGCTGCATCACTTTCAAGTGCTTCAACATTTCGGTATCATGGCTCTTTAAGCTTTTTTTAAATTGATATTGAAACTAACAGGAAATGCATGTTTGTGGACAACTTGATTATTAGTTGCACTTCAGCTAGTAAGAACTCCCACAGCTTTACTGATGGACTATGGCAAACATCAACAAGCATAAAAACAAAGTTTAGATGCAAGAAAGAAAAATAGTTTACATTCATGTCCTTTTTAAAGTATAAAAGAGCCAAAATAAAAATTTTAAAGGGATAAAATGCTGTTATACGTTAACACATTTTATTTTACTACCAATGCTTGCATGTAACTGTGTGTTTAATTCCTGTGCAACAATCTGGTGCTCCAGTAACAAGAGACTAATATAGGCCTTTTTCTGAAGGGCTTCTGGTAGGAGGAGTGTGACGTAGACACGCGCGCTCTGTGCTTGGTGAGAGAAAGCACCTGTAAATCGCCCCTATGCACCTAATTCTCGTTGGCGGGGAAAAGAGCAAATCCAGCCCGGAGAGAACACCGTTGCCAAAGTGCGAATCAGAGGCCACAGCTGACTATTGATGGCTATGATTGC
Source organism: Bombina bombina (assembly GCF_027579735.1). Taxonomy (NCBI): domain Eukaryota; kingdom Metazoa; phylum Chordata; class Amphibia; order Anura; family Bombinatoridae; genus Bombina; species Bombina bombina. Next base: position 167,332,727 of record NC_069502.1, read on the forward strand.
CTAGGCCGCAACCACGGCGGTAACGCTGACTGCAACGGATCTGGTGAGACTGAGCTACCTAGTGCATAGTGCAGGGGATGTAGCAGTCCCTGTACTGGGAAAATACACACCCCGGGTTGCCTTAGAAAAGTTGAAGCTCTGTGGAGGTATTCCTATTGTCGGGTGAGGTCCGGAGGTCACAGAAGGACTCTTGTGAAGGCACAGGCTGCAAACACCATCACAATCTCCTGATACACCAGATCTATGCAAATAGAGGTACATGTCTCTCCAAACGACTTGCAACACTTTTTTCCAGTCAGAGACCTTGAGCTATGAGTTATGAGTATGTTGTTTGAAATGAACCACTCTATCTGCAGAGTCTGAAAAAAAAATACAGTGAACTGAACTGGTTGCCTTGCAAAAATTGTCTTGGAGAGTAATTAATCTACTTAAACAAAGAGAACTGGATATACTCACTTCAAGTGTCTTGTCTTTTCTGGTCTTGTTGGATACTGATTGATCTGGACATTGTAAAGACTCTATGGGCTTAAATATGATTCTGTTACACAGAACTAAATACAGAATAATACAGTATATTGATATTTAATATAGTTTCAAGTGAGGATGCAAAAACTTTTTAGCCGAACATGGCATTATGGTTTTTTACGGTTTTGTTTTTTTTTGTTTCATTTTTTTTCCCTGTTTTTTTCTTGGTAAAATTGTGTAGTATATTTATTGTTTTAAGACTTTTTTTTTTTTATTGTGTTACTTTCAATTAAAGTGTGGGTATTTTATTGGCTTGCAGTTTTTCAATTTAGATGAATTCATTAATTAATTATGCAAAAAAGAATAATATTTTAAAATAATTTGACAAAAATAAAATTTTCGGTTTTCGACCAAGTGCATCCTGGATTTCGGGTTCGGTTTCGGTCCAGAATTTCCATTTCGGTGCATCACTACTTTTTAAACAAAGAATAACTAGAGAACAAAGTACTTTTTAATTCACTTCTATTATCAAATGTGTCTTAAAATTACGTGATCTGTCTTAATCCTGAAAGTTTAAATTAGTCTCTTTAATATGTTAGTGTGTATTATTATTATTGCACTGTTGCTTGCATATAAATGTGTTTAACCCCTGTGTTTAAAACTCAAGTTTACCTTTATTAAAGGAACATTAAACTGATGGGTACAACTACAATAGTTTTGTTACTACTTATCATGCTATTGTTTTTCCTCCTGTGCCTCCAGCTCTCGTCACAGCTATTTAACCCTTCAAATGTGCTGGTTAGTAAAGTTCTGCATCTTCACACTGGGCGCCACCTTCTTGTGCCATGTGGTGGTGATATTGCTGACTTCTTGACTAGTAGTATTATGCACTTCAGGGTATGGCGTGTGTCCTTAAGGGTTAATGAGTGGCTCCATACCCTGTACGATGTCTGTCATTAAGGGGTTAATGTCCCTTTAACATCAAGGTTTAAACATTCCCAGAAACTGACTTGGTAAACACACAGAAATCCTGACAAGTCTGTTATTATATGAGCTCACTTTAGAATTCTTTTCATATAAAAGTGAATGAGGAATCACCTGAAAATATATCTCAGCTTGGGATTTTTAAGAAAATCTAATAAAAAAATGAATTGTGGTGCTTTAAAAGTGTTTTGTCTGCCGCACATTTGACTCTAAATTTTCTTCTTAGAGTCCCACTATCATTGATGTTATAAACCTTGTGTCTATTCTATTCACTAATGCTATTTGTAAGCTTAAAGGGACATGAAACCCAAATTTTTTCTTTCGTGATTTAGAAAGAGCATGTCATTTTAAACAACTTTCTAATTTACTTCTATTATCTCATTTGCTTCATTCTCTTGATATAACTTGCTGAAAAGCATATCTAGATATGCTCAGTAGCTGCTGATTGGTTGCTGCACATAGAGGCCTTGTGTGATTGGCTCACACATGTGCATTGCTATTTCTTCAACAAAGATATCTAAAGAACTGAGCAAATTAGATAATAGAAGTAAATTGGAAAGTTGTTTAAAATTACATGCCCTATCTGAATCATGAAAGTTTAATTTTGACTAGACTGCCCCTTTAATTGTAGGAATAAGGTCTACATTTAACCCTTTCACTACTAGGACTTTCAGACAAAAACTTGCCCAAAATACCAGAGAATTATTTGCATTTTTGCTATCACTCCATTTAAACAGAAATAGTGCCTTGTTTCTTTTTATTTACCTGTCAAAACTATATATATATAAACAACCCAATGCATTGATTTAGATCCATTTTGGTATATTTCATGCCACCATTTCACCGCCAAATGCGATCAAATAAAAAAAAAAAAATAGTACTTTTTTTTAAAAAACTTAGGGTTTCTCACAGAAATTATTTACATACTGCTTGTGCAATCGTGGTACAAATGTTTGTAAAAGTTTCCCTGGGATCCCCCTTGTTCAGAAATAGCAGACATATATTGCTTTTTGGTAATTAGAAGGCACCTAATGTGCACCACACTTCTATTATTCCTGGCAGTGAAGGGGTTAATCAGTTAGCTTAAAAGGCTTTAGTGTAGAGATTAGCCTCCCACCTGACACTTCCTACCCCCTGATCCCTACCTGATCCCTCCCTCAACCCCCACTGGTCACCATTAGGTAGTGGCAGTCAGTCTGCCAGTATGAAAATAAGGCTTTAAAAAAAAAAAAAATATATATTTATATTACATTTTTATAATGTCTGCACTGTAGGATCCCCCCCCCCCCAACAGCTCTCTAAACCTCCTCCCTCTAACTGTTGGGTGCCATCTTAGGTACTGGCAGCTGTCTGCCAGTACCTATAAACTACTTTTTTTTAAAAAAATATATATATATATATTTTTTATTATTTTTATCATATTTTTTGTAGCGTAGTGTCCCCCCCACCCCCAATTGCGATCTTTAGTTTAAGGTCCCCCACACTCCCAGATTTCCTTTTCTGTAGAGTAGCTTCCCCATTCCTCCCTGTCCCTTTATTTATTTATTTTTCCTTTGGTAGGGTCCTCTCACTCTCTCCCTCCCGCCTCCCCTGCTGGACCGCCCACCCGCCTTTACCTCCCGCCGGCACCAGCAGCAATCACAGTGTCACCATCTGTAACGATCAGGCATCTGCCCTCATATGAAGCCAGAGCACCAATCGTGCTCCAACTCCATATGCGGCAGATGCCTGAAGCTTCAGGAGCGCCAGATCTCGGCTGTAACTGTAACAGCTGAGAGTGCTGGAGCTTCCTGAAGCAATGACGTGTATAATAATTAAATTTGATTGTTTCTTTAAAGTACCTTAAAATTAAAGGGATAGAAAACCCTGAAATTTTCTTTCATGATTTGTATAGAACATACAATTTTAAACAACTTTCCAATTTACTTCTATTATCAAATTTGCTTCATTCTCTTGTTGCCCTTTGCTGAAGGAACAGCAGTGCACTACTGGCAGCTAGCTGAACACATCCAGTTAGCCAATCACAAGAGACAAATGTTGGCAGGCAGCTAGATCCAATCAGCAGCTAGATCCAACAAGGGTAGGATATATGCATATTCTTTTTCAACAATGGATACCAAGAGAACAAAGTACATTTGAAAATAGAAGTGAGTTTAAAAGAGTTAAGAGAGTATTAAACAATATGTGAATGAAATACATTTTTTTTACTATGTGTAGTTAAAAATACCTTTGCAATATACTTTCAGTATTTATTTTGTCCCCTTTTCCTGGAATGTAACACTCAAAATTGTTGGTTTTCTAAATTCCACTGAGTTTTTTTAACCCCTTCATGCCCAGGGCAAATGTTTAACACTTGCTTGAAAAAGGAAATCACGCGATTGTCAATGGAATCACGTGATTTCAAGGCCGTGATCTGATCATGGGGGACTGTCTACAATGCTAGGCACGCTCCAGTCACATTTCCCATTAAACAAAAGGAGGAGGCTGCAGGACACCAAAACAGATAGGAAATGTCATGCCATCCTAAGGGCGTTAAAGCCTGGGGGCTTTTAGGATGGCATAGAACGTCCTAAAGGCGTGAAAGGGTTAAAGTAATGGGCTCCTCAATTTTTTATTTTTTTTCTATTTTTCTTGCTGAGGACAATTAGGAATAATAATAAAAAAGCAATAAAAGAGACTGTCCAAAAAAAGACCATGTGGAACATAGGATTGTTAAAGTAATTATCTAACATGGCTTCCACACAGCCTTGTTTGCAGTTTCTTTTATTGTCCATTTTATTTCTGTCCCTACTTGTCCTCAGGAGACATAAATAAGGGGAAACTTAAGTTTAAACATGGCAGCACCCACTGATTTATGGAAACTAAAGTGCTTGATAGAAGCTAAACGTACACACATTTTTCCCCCCCATTATTTAAACAAATTTTATAATTGTAAAAAAAAAAGTATTATTCTAAGGCTAATCTTTGCTTTGCATACATCATTATGTCTAGCATGTATTGTTTATATCCCTGTGGGCACTGGAAAGAGAGTCCCCCCCCCCCCCCCCCCCCAATTTTTGCACCCAAAAGGTTTACCATAAGTGTCCTAGATCAATGTTTCTTAACCGCGGTCATCAAGTAGCCCCAGCAGGTCAGGTTTTAATTATAGCTGAACCAGAGCACAGGTGAAATAGTTAGCTGATCAGTAACACTGTGGCTACTATCCTGCTCTCACCCATCAGCTGATTACTTAAACTGTGCACTGGTTCAGCTATAATGAAAACCTGGCCTGTTGGGGGTACTTGAGGACCGCGGTTGAGAAACAATGTCCTAGATGACTCCAAAAGTTTATAGTGTCAGTGCATTCATCACACATATAAACAAAAGCACAATTTGCAGCTCACAGCACGTAAAGTGGGTCTATAGTTGTAGCTCAGATTGTGTAAGAGATCAATCTAAGTTGTTTTGGCCAATCAGTGATGTGCCGAATGTGATGTTTCAAGATGAGAAAGGACGAAACATGATTTATGTGATAAATATGAGCAGGTTTCCAGCATAGTGCACATTTTCAACAGCTCTTTAAGAAAGAACAAAAAACAGTACTGGTCATAGAGAATAGAACAAGGATTTGGTGAATAGGTATTTTTGAGGGGGTATACAGCAAAATTAGCAGATTTAGAAAACTGGAAGCCATTGAAATGTAACATGAAAGTGGGTACCATGCAGTACATTTCAAGGTAGTGAAATCCCAGGTTATGTTTTATTAGCTATATTTTATCTATAGATAATCTTCCAAACGTTTGTCAAATACTATTCATTTAGACATTCAGAGACATTTGTTTAACTGAGTTTCAATAAAATACCCTGCATTACTTTGTAAGATGTAATGCTATGATACAAAAAGTGTAATGCATTCTATGAACAAGATACAATTCCGTAGCAGACAGTGAACAGACATAACATTGTTTGGATACACTGAACAGAACATGATGTTAGGATATTACAACATGTTCATGTGATGATAGAAAATAGCTGATAGTGTTTGAGTAGCAGAAGGTCATCCTGTTCATTGTGAGGTGCATGTAGGAGTGAAGAATGCTTTGGAAAATGAATTTCTTGGCCCATCTCATCGACCCATGAAAATGTTTATTGTTTTATTTATTTGCTGACTATATTGTGTGCAAAAACTTACTTCTCCCTGGAATATTGTTTAATTCTTTTAATGTATTTACCAAGGCCATATCTGTTTTTAGTCTGTTCACCTATTCTCAAAAAACTTTCTTAAAGTAGCATTTTTCCCCTCCCCCCATTAAATTCTCATAATCTCTCATTAGTTTATGATTTTTAGTCCCCCCCCCTTCCCTCCAGAAACATATAAATTGTAGCAATAACTGCAGAAGACCAGAGAGGCCGTGCATTCCCCACCCCTTCCCTCCAGAAACATATAAATTGTAGCAATAACTGCAGAAGACCAGAGAGGCCATGCATTCCCCCCCCCCCCCCCCCCCCGACTTATGTTGAGATAACTACTTCTTTTCATGTTTTCTTGACATAACAAGCTGCCTTATGAAGATTGTTTTTAGACTCAGATGTTACATTTGCCTGACTAGATATCAGTCAGAAAGTGTTACAGTGAGGGAGCAAAGTGATTGAAAGGGAAAGCAGCTGCCCAGGCTGTCACAGGAGCCTGCAACCTGCTATCTAATCTTTCCCGTAGTATAGTATATTTACCAGTTTTATTCAGGTCTGTGTGCCTGTCTGGGAACATTTATCTTGCCTTGATTTCTGTTATATTAAAGGGACAGTATACTGTAAAATAGTGTTTCCTTTAATGTGTTTACAATTGCTTTTTTTACCAACTGCAGAGTAAAAAATGTATGAAAATTAGCTTTTTACGGTTTATTTGTGTATATTAAAGCTCTGATTTTGTGTTTTGAAGCCACAACCTAATAAAATGGGTTGAGCTTGTAGGTATAATCAGATCTCATTACTATATCACATTGTGTACATATACCTGCTTCTTTATCTTATATCTGTCCTTAAAACAATCACCAGTACTTGGGGGAAAACAATGGAAAATCAACATTTTATTACCTTATCTCTGCTATATCCCACTGGGAGTGTAATTTCTTCTGCTGGCTGTGTTTACAAAGCTTATCTATAGCTGGGACCTGCGGCCACAAACTTTCAGAATAGGTGGGGATACCACAAGCTAAATCAACTATTTCAAATGCCAATATAAGGGTAAAGGAGCTACTTGTAAACAATTTAATACACTCCAGCAGGTAAAGTGGATAATTGGAAACAAATTAAAGGGGAGAACATTTTTGAGTAAACTGTCCCTTTAAGTGGTTATCTGGCTGCCCTTTACACTTAAAGTCTGTGAGCCTCTCTCTGTCTTTTCCTACTGTGTTTCTCTATCCTTCTCTTTAAAGTGAATGTAAATTTTCATGAATTAGTGCCCAGTTTTTAAAAATACTGTTAAAAGCAGAGGCACTTTCATTCATGAAAGTTTACATTGCAGCATATTTTAAAAAATACTTAATTTTCTCTTCAGCAAAGCCGGATCGCCGATCCCCCGCCCGCAATTCCTCTGTACTTACGTCACCAATGACGAAACCCGCTTCCTCCAATCATGGCTTTCCCCCCAGAGCTTCCATCTCGTGAGGCCACGCCGTGATTGGAGGAAGCTGATTTCGTCATTGCTGTGTAAGTACAGCAGGAGAAGCAGGTGGGGGATTGGCGATCTGGCTTTGCTCAAGAGAAAGGTAAGTATTTGTAAAACTACGATGCAATGTAAACTTTCATGAATGAAAGTGCCCCCTGTTTTTAATAGTATTTTTAAAAACCCGGCACTAATTCATGAAAATTTACATTCACTTTAAGTGTAACTGTCTTTCCGTGTATATCTCTCCATGACTTTTTCTTCTTATGTCTGCTGTTTTCTTCCCTCATGAGTGTCTACATCTGTGTCTCTGATTTACTCCTTATTTCTATATTTCCCAAGTCATTTTTACCCTCCCCTCTCTTTACCTCCAACTCTGTTTCTGCATCTTTTGCCTCTTTTATTATTTCCCCTTCTTTTTCTATATCTTTCTGTGTGTCTTTCCTTTCCTCTGTGCTTCTTTTTGTCATCTTTTGTGTCCCCTTATCTCTTTATGTCTGATGTCTTCTAGAAACTACTGTCACTTTTTCATGATGATTCTGGAGCAGAATCTTTTTTTTGTACAGAAAAATAATAGAAATTGTGAGAGGAAGTTCTGGTCTTTAAAGTGAAGGTCAACTTCACACAACTGCCCCACGGCATTGGATAGACTTAGTAAAATGAGGGTGGGTTTAATTAATCAAATATGTTATATTTCATTATTTTTTTAAATTTTTACCTTTTGAGCGCTCCGGCAATAAGCGCAGCCCCTCGCCCGGGATTTTGTCAAATTAATTGACAGATGAAGATTCCCCCCCCGGCCCGTGACGTTTATGCAAAGGGACTAAACGCTCCGGGTGGGGGTGGGGCAAACAAGGATTCGTTCTTTTAAGAATCGTCATCTGTCAATCAATTTGACAAAATGCAGAGGCAGGAATGCTGTGTTTATCGTTGGAGCGTTTAAAAGGTAAAAAAAATGTTAAAATAATAAAATATAACATATTTGATTAATTAAACCCACCCTCATTTTAAAAAGCCGTGGGGCAGTTGCGTGAAGTTGATCTTCACTTTAAGAATGGGGAAAAGTAATATGTGTGATGACATTTACAAACTAGTGTGCAGATTGCAGACAAAGAGAGGTCTGTATGGAAAATGAATGGTATGTACTAGAAATAATACTTATTTCTATTTTTTTTTATATAAGACCTATCGAAATTTCCACTAAGATTGAGAGGGGTGAATCTAACTCTCAGACAAAGGTATTGTGCAGGGACTCAGTGTTTGCAATCCCTCAGTAAGAGCAGTGCAATTCCTGAGCAGCAGAGTGTGTGTAAAAGCAATCTCTTTTGGTGCAATCTCTGAGCGCAGTCTGTGAGCCTTTGCTGGCAGCAATCTCTTTAGCAGGGCCACCACTAAACCATTGATTGAAGCCCCCTCCCCCTTTGAGCTGTGCAATGTTTGTCCAAGCGACTAAAATGTCTGCACACTTTATTCTTGAGTGTTGTCATACTTGAAAATACTGTAAAGGTAGTAACACACATACACAAACACAGAGACACACACACAAACAAAAAAACAACATACTTAGACAAACACAAACACTCGCACACTCAAAGAAAAACTCATACACACAGACACCCACCGAAACACACATACACACAGACACCCACAGAAACACACAAACATCCGCACATTCAGACACAGAAACACTTGCACAGACACACACTCACAGAAATACATACAGACACATTCAGACACACATTCACACACCAGCATAAACACACATTCACAAAAACAGACACGTTATCACACACACTCACGCCTACAGAAAGACATACACAAAAACACTCATACACAGACAAAAACTCCCACAGACACCCACATAAACACACATTCTCACAGACACCCACAGAAACATATTCACTCACAATATCGCTTTCCCCTTATATCGTCCATCACTGCAATATGAGGCTTGCATAGAATGGTAGACTGCACAGCCTGTGTCGGAAAGAAAGGTATATGACTGGATTAGGAGTTTGTCAGCTGGTCATTCACATGCTCTGCTAGAGGGGCTGGGCATAGTGTGGCATGGCTGGCAAACTGTGCTGTGCTATAGGATGTGCCGATGTAGAGAGAATGGTGGGATGGGCCAGTTTAAGGGCATGGGCCCGGAGCTGCAGCTCCACCAGCACCTACGTTAATCCAGGCCTGGCAGGCAGTGGTGGTTATTGGGGGTAAAACGGCCCTAATCCAGGCCTGGCAGACAGTGGTGGTTATTGGGGGTAAACCGGCCCTAATCCAGGCCTGGCAGGCAGTGGTGGTTATTGGGGGTAAGCCAGCCCTAATCCAGGCCTGGCAGGCAGTGGTGGTTATTGGGTGTAAACCGGCCCTAATCCAGGCCTGGCAGGCAGTGGTGGTTATTGGGGGTAAACCGGCCCTAATCCAGGCCTGGCAGGCAATGGTGGTTATTGGGGGTAAACCGGCCCTAATCCAGGCCTGGTAGGCAGTGGTGGTTATTGGGGGTAAGCCGGCCCTAATCCAGGTCTGGCAGGCAGTGGTGGTTATTGGGGGTAAACCGGCCCTAATCCAGGTCTGGCAGGCAGTGGTGGTTATTGGGGGTAAATCGGCCCTAATCCAGGTCTGGCAGGCAGTGGTGGCTATTGGGGGTAAACCGGCCCTAATCCAGGTCTGGCAGGCAGTGGTGGTTATTGGGGGTAAATCGGCCCTAATCCAGGTCTGGCAGGCAGTGGTGGTTATTGGGGGTAAGCCGGCCCCAAACCAAGACCTAACTTTAAGGCACTTATGGAATCCTGGCTCCCTATCAGGACCCACCGGGACCCCCTAACTTCTATCCTGTTATAGCTGTTTTGGGGGCCATTTATCAGTGTCATGAATACCCTGGTTGCAGCCTGATCCTGGTGATTTCCAGAGAACATTCCGGCAAATTGAAAATATAGCAAGCTAAATATAACTTGCTATTTTATATGTGCTAAGATCATTTCTATGCTTGTAATAACATCCTATAATAAAGTCATTTATTTTCATCATTATCTTTGTTTCTGACTCCCTTTCTCAGTGAAAATACAGTGGTATTACTGCCCACTCAATACATGCTGGCAGATATTAAAAAGATTATTTTCAGTTGCTAACTGTGTGTTTGATTCTAAGGGAATTTAAGCATTCTGTATAGTTAAAGGGACATGAAATACCATGGTACTTAAACGGACATGAAATACTTGGTATCTTTTGTTGAAAAGCAGAGTGTGCAGCAGTTTTACAAGAATCTTCTCCATTTGCAAGACCACTAGATGGAAGCACTGTTTTCTGCCATGTAATGCTGTAGACTGCTACCTAGGTATCTCTTCAACAAAAAATACCATGGGAACAAAGCAAAATTGATATTAGATGTAAATTTAAAAAAAAATATATTTTTTATTGTATGCTCTGTCTGTATCACAAAATAATTTTTGTGTGTGTTTCATATCAATTTAAAGGGACAGGAAACCCCAAAAATGTATTTTATGATTCACATAGAACATACAATTTAAAACAACTTTCCAATTTACTTCAATTATCAAATTTGCTTCTTTCTCTTGTTATCCTTTGCTGAAGGAACAGCATTGCACTACTGGCAGCTAGCTGAACACATCTAGTTAGCCAATCACAAGAGACAAATGTGTGCAGGCATCAATCAGGAGCTAGCTCCCACTAGTGTAGGATATGTGCGTATTCTTTTTCAACAAGGGATACCAAGGTAATGAAGCACGTTTGAAAATAGAAGTGAATTTAAATTTGTCTTAGAAATCTGAATAATGCAAGTTTCATTTTGACTTCCCTATCCCTTTAAGTTAGCGCTGTTCGTTTAACTTAATGCAAGTGGTTAATTTAACCACTTAGTGGCACAGTACAGCACTACTATTAATACTACTAGAACTTTAGTAAAAGAATGTTAGTACAGCAAGGTACTATTATTCTTAGTCTATTAATTTGACTTGTATTATTAATAAAATAGAAATGTATGAAATTATTTTGACAAAACATATGTTGAGAAAACAAGTTGTCTCAAGATAACAAGTCAGATTTTTTTTTTTTTAAATGCATGGCCTCTCTGGGCTTCTGTAAATGAGATTCCCTCCTGCTAATATTTTTCTTCCATATTTTGCCTTCAGATTCTTGTGCCCTGCAACTGTTCTGTATTCTGTATGTACTGATATTAATTTGTGATTATTATTATCTTGCTGTATTGCTGAAGCACCTAATATGCTCCTATTAATGTAATGATGAACTATGTATTCCTTTGCAGGAACCTACAAACCTCGCGTCCGCTGTTATGACACTTACCAGCTGTCATTAAAGTTTGAAAGATGTCTTGATTCAGATGGTAAGCAATGGAGAATCAAAGTCCTATAATTATCAGCTCTTTTTTCAGTGGTTAATATTAGTAAAGTAATGTTTGTTTTTCTTTACCCTTTATGTCCTATCTGTTCATATTTTCTTTGGTTTTGTTCACACATTTAAAGGGACATTAAAAACAAAATTATACTTTGTGGCTCAGATAGTGTATGTAAATTAAACAACTTTCCAACTAGGATTCTGTTATCAAATTTGCTTTGCTCTCTTTTGTTGAAAAGTAAATCTATGTAATCTCATGGACATTCATGTGTTATTAGCTTTCTATAGCAGCAGCAAGGTTTGTAGCGGTTATACATGGATGCATATACTGCTGCCATAGACTTCTAAAGATCCATGAACACTCCTGAGCGCCTATGAGCCAACATAGGTTTACTCTTCAACAAGGAACACCAAGAGAATGAAGCAAATTTCATAATAAAAAAAATAAAATAGAGTTGTTTAAAATTCCACACTCTAAATCTCAATGTGAAGCATGAACGATTTATTTTGACCTTACTGTCACTTGTGAGAGGTGCGACTAATTCTTGGATTTCATTTGTATTTTTATCAACATTGTTAAAAATGTTTATCAGATTCTATATTTTGTGATAAGCTATTTATTTGGTGTACACTTTGTATCCTTTCTTGGAAATGGAACAGTAACCCTGTTGCCTCTTCTCACTTTTGATGCTGTTAGAATATCATGTTTACAGATCATAAGGGAGGGTATATGCAAATTTTAAAAGGACAGGAAACCTAAAAAAAAATATTTTATGATTCAGATAGAGCATACAATTTTATATGTGCAGCCACCAATCAGCAAATAGCACCCAGGTGCTGAGCCTACCTAGCTATGCTTTTCAACAAAGGATACCTAAATAATGAAGCAGATAATAGAAGTAAATTGGAAAGGACGTTGTTTAAAGGAATAGTCTAGTCAAAATTAAACTTTCATGCTTCAGATAGAGCATACAATTTTAAGCAACTTTCTAATTTACTCCTATTATCATTTTTTCTTTGTTTTCTTGTTATCTTTATTTGAGAAAGCAAGAATGTAAGCATAGGAGCTGGCCCATTTTTGTTCAGCACCTGAGTAGCACTTTCTGATTGGTGTCTAAATGTAGCAACCAATCAGCAAGCACTATCCAGGCGTTTAATATATTAATAAATAAAAACCGTTTTTAATAAATAAACAGTTTTGGACAGTTTTTATTTATTAATATATTTTTCGATAAATTATTTACAGTCTCATGCAATTCAGATATTGCATAGCCTCATATCGCGATTTATCATATCTTGCAAATAATCACACAGCCCTAGTGCATTTTAACTGATCCAATCAAGAGCTTGAGCTTCTTTGTTGTTGCATTTGACGTTTTTTTTACAGTTTTTTCTTTAAAAAAATAAATGTTTTTTCATACAGTCAAAATATGTGTAACGTAAAGTTGCTGTTTTGTTTGTTTTTTTCATTCGTGTGCTTTTTTTTCTTTTCTTCCTAGTGGTTAAATTTGACATCTTATCAGAGGATTACTCAAAGGTATGTTCAGCAGTACAGTTATATAAATAAATATATAGATCAAACCAATGAATAAATGTAATCTCCGGCTTTGCTTGTGCATATATATAATGTGTTTTATTGCACATGTCTATCTGAAGGCAAAAGCAATCCATAACATATCAAGAGCGCTGCGGAATCTGTTGGCGCTCTACAAATAACCGATAATAATAATTTCTTTTCAAAATTTACTTTGAGAGTATTAAACAATTGGTATTGAATCTCAGTCCATGAGGTTTGTAAACATTTTTAAAGGGACATAGTAGTAAATTAATAAAATTGTGCAGCAATTAAATGTTTTAAAGGGATATGAAACCCCAAATTTTCTTTCATGATTTAGAGCATACGATTCTAACAACTTTCTACTTAACTTCTATTATCAATTTTTGTTCACTCTCGGTATCTTTTGTTGAAAAGCAGAGACCTAAGCTTAGGAGCCAGCCCATTTCTAGAGCACTATATGGCAGCAGTTTTGCAAGAATGTTATCCATTTGCAAGAGCACTAGATGGCAGCACTATTTCCTGCCATGTAGTGCTCCAGATGCCTATTTAGGTATCTCTTCAACACAGAATACCATTGTAACAAAGCACATTTGATAATAGAATAAATTGGAAACTTTTTTAAAATGGTATTCTCTGTCTGAATCATAAAAGGAAAAATATGGATTTCCTGTCCCTTTAATGCAGGGGTTAAAGCATTTGTGCAAGAATAAAACACTCAAACCCCTAAGATCATTTTATTAACAGACTACATTGTCCCTCTGAGGTAGAGCTAAACAGCTGTGTCAGTAACGGTGAACAGCTAGATGGAACACTCGTCCCACTGATTTAGTAGTAATAAGCTCATTAGAATTATTCATCAGTGAATGAGAGGTACCGTTATCCTAAGCCTCTGCATTTAGATTAGAAACAAATCGGAGTGTATGGGAATATTTGTTCTCACTTATCATGGAAATCTGGGATAAGTTCCACCTAAACATAAGTAATTCTCAGGGTTAATATGGGAAACATAAGAATTTAATTCTATTATTGAAGGTACAAAACCTTTTTTCTAACTAGAAAAGGTTTGGATTTCAGAATATTTGCATCTGTAAAATGGGACAACTTTGAGAGGGGATTGGACCAAATGTAAACAACAGTATTTTATTTTGTTTATGCATGCAACCTAGAGGTAGTTTTATATCACTTTTAATACTTTTGTATACAAGGTAGCACTGAGTACAGTACTGTAATCAGAAAGGTAATAACCATTGTTTGTGTGTGTATACAGTATGTATATAATATATAATGTGTGTGTGTGTGTAAGTGTATATATATATATATATATATATATACACACACACAGTATCTCACAAAAGTGAGTACACCCCTCACATTTTTGTAAATATTTTATTATATCTTTTCATGTGACATCACAAGAAATTACACTTTGCTACAATGTGAAGTAGTGAGCGTACAGCCTGTATAACAGTGTAAATTTACTGCCCCCCTCAAAATAACTCAACACACAGCCATTAATGTCTAAACCATTGGCAACAAAAGTGAGTACACCCCTAAGTGGAAATGTCCAAATTGGGCCCAAAGTGTCAATATTTTTTGTGGCCACCATTATTTTCCAGCACTGCCTTAACCCTATTGGGCATGGAGTTTACCAGAGCTTCACAGGTTGCCACTGGAGTCCTCTTCCACTCCTCCATGATGACATCACGGAGCTGGTGGATGTTAGAGACCTTGCGCTCCCCCACCTTCCGTTTGAGGATGCCCCACAGATGCTCAATAGGGTTTAGGTCTGGAGACATGATTGGCCAGTCCATCACCTTTACCCTCAGCTTCTTTAGCAAGGCAGTGGTCATCTTGGAGGTGTGTTTGGGGTCGGTATCATGTTGGAATACTGTCCTGCGGCCCAGTCTCCGAAGGGAGGGGATCATGCTCTGCTTCAGTATGTCACAGCACATGTTGGCATTCATGGTTCCCTCAATGAACTGTAGCTCCCCAGTGCCGGCAGCACTCATGCAGGCCCAGACCATGCTTGACTGTAGGCACACTTGCCTTTGTACTCCTCACCTGGTTGCCGCCACACACGCTTGACACCATCTGAACCAAATAAGTTTATCTTGGTCTCATCGGACCACAGGACATGGTTCCAGTAATCCATGTCCTTAGTCTGCTTGTCTTCAGCAAACTGCGGGCTTTCTTGTGCATCATCTTTAGAAGAGGCTTCCTTCTGGGACTACAGCCATGCAGACCAATTTGATGCAGTGTGCGCCGTGCGGTCTGAGCACTGACAGGCTGACCCTCCACCCCTTCAACCTCTGCAGCAATGCTGGCAGCAGTCATTCTTCTATTTCCCAAAGACAACATCTGGATATGACGCTGAGCACGTGCACTCATCTTCTTTGGTCAACCATGGCGAGGCCTGTTCTGAGTGTAACCTGTCCTGTGAAACCACTGTATGGTCTTGCCCACCGTGCTGCAGCTCAGTTTCAGGGTCTTGGCAATCTTCTTATAGCCTAGGCCATCTTTATGTAGAACAACAATTCCTTTTTTCAGATCCTCAGAGAGTTCTTTGCCATGAGGTGCCATGTTGAACTTCCAGTGACCAGTATGAGAGAGTGTGAGAGCGATAACACCAAATTTAACACACCTGCTCCCCATTCACTCCTGAGACCTTGTAACAATGAGTCACATGACCCGGGGAGGGAAAATGGCTAATCGGGCCCAATTTGGACATTTCCACTGAGGGGTGTACTCACTTTTGTTGCCAAAGGTTTAGACATTAATGGTTGTGTGTTGAGTTATTTTGAGGGGACAGCAAATTTACACTGTTATACAGGCTGTACACTCACTACTTTACATTGTAGCAAAGTGTAATTTCTTCAGTGTTGTCACATGAAAAGATATAATAAAATATTTACAAAAATGTGAGGGGTGTACTCACTTTTGTGAAATACTGTATGTGTGTGTGTGTATATATATATATATATATATATATATATATATATTAAAATTTAGAAGCATATTCAACAGTTATTGAACTTATTTTATGTGAGTTTTTTTTTATTGTTTTATCTCACTGCCACTTTATACTCTTAGCTTTTTGTCAACTTATCTCAAAAGAACAATAACAATATGGCTGATTTTAGATTTTCGCATTTTCCATATTCGAAATTGCATATGTGGTTCTCTTTTTACTTTCCAGATTATCTTCCTTCAGTGTGACAGATACGTTGAGCTCCATTCACAACATGGTCGCTACTTCAGGTTGAGGATACCAAAGTTTGGCAGAGATTTTTCCTATCATTATCCGTCTTGTGACCTATATTTTGTTGGTGCAAGGTACTATATTAACAACACAGAAAACTAACAGCACATTTATATAACTTGCTTGTAAAGTCTGTCTGATCCCTGTGCAATTCTGTACCACTTTGTTTTCTGCACAAGACAAAGTGTATGTAGCACAAACTACACTTATAGAAATGTGCTAAAGATTTAGCTTTCAACAAAGAATACCAAGGAAACAAAGCAAATTTGATGATAAAAGTAAATTGGAAAGTTGTTTAAAATTGCATGCCCTATCTGAATCATGAGATTTTAATTTTGACTTTATTGTCCCTTTAAGAAGCAGTGATCTTGAAACTGCTGTTTCTTAATCTCTCAGAATTTGTGGTTAAATATCAGCTCAGATAGTCTGACCAGAGTGATTGATAGCTGCAGTTGCTCGTGTAATGATAAATACTGGCAGTGCGGTGCTACTCACTAGTCAAGATTGCTGGTGAACAGATTCCCTAATTGAGAAAATGTCCATCTACACTTAGAGCAGTATTATCAAAGCAATTCTCCTAAAATTGCGCCTATAAATCCTCTGATTTATTAAGTGCCCCTAAAAGTGTGCCTAACATTGGGCAAGTCCAACTATACATTCCTTTCACTACATTTGCGTTTTCACAGGTGCACCCTTTAAAAAGAGTTAAATTTGCTAGTTTTAGTCGCATTTCCTAAAATCAACCTTTTTTATGCCTTTGGAGAACGCAAAGTTCTCCTCCAAATACACCCATTATTGTTCTCTATAGGTGCTGTCGAGAACAGCATTAGAAATGATCATGTCTTTGAGCATGTGTCGTTTTCACATCTATTTATGATGAAGCACTTAGCAGGTCTATCTTTGGCTAGATATATATGGCAAACATAGAATACAAAATTGCCCCACAAAGAATGAAAATTCTATTAAAGTGAATGTCAATTTTCAGCAATGAGTGACCGGTTTTTAAAAATACTTTTAAAAACAGGGGCACTTTCATTGATGAAAGTTTACATTGCACCGGATTTGTAGAAATACTTACCTTTTACTTCTGCAAAGCCAGATCGATGATCCCCCGCCTTCTTCTTCCTGCTGTTCAACCACAGCAATGACGAAACTGGCTTCCTCCAATCACAGCCGAGCATCACGAGATGGACGCTCTGGGGTGCAAGCCATGATTGGAGGAAGCCGGTTTTGTCATTTCTGACGCCAGTACAGAGGAACTGATCCTGGGATCTGCGATCCAGCTTTGCAGAAGTAAAAGGTAAGTATTTCTACAAATCTGGTGCAATGTAAATTTTCATCATTGAAAGTGCCTCTGTTTTTAAAAGTATTTTTAAAAAACGGCACTCATTGCTGAAAATTGACATTCACTTTAACAATTTAAATGTGTTATGGTTACAAAGGGTCATTTACTATAACAAAGTTAAAAAAAAAATGTATTGTGGTGTCTCGCCAAAATTAATGCAAAAATTTGCCCTATGTAAAATGCAAATGCAATAGATTACTTAAAGGGACAGTCAACACCAGAATTTTTGTTTAAAAAGATATATAATCCCTTTATTACCCATTCCCCAGTTGCGCAAAACCAACACTGTTATATTAATACACTTTTTATTTCTGTGACTAACTTGTATCTAAGCATCTTCTGACCGCCCCTAATCACATGACTTTTAGTTATTATCTATTGATTTGCATTTTAGCCAATTAGTGCAGTGTCTGCCACTAGCCACGAGCGTGATCACAATGCTATCTATATGGCCTACAGGAGCTTGCTCTCCCCTGCTGTGAAAAGTAAATAAAATAGAGGCGGCCTTCAAGGGCTTAGAAATTATCATATGTGCCTTCCTAGGTTTGCTTTCAACTAAGAATACCAAGAGAACAAAGCAAAATTGTTGATAAAAGTAAATTTGAACGTTGTTTAAAATTACATGCCCTATTTGAAAAATTAAAGTTTTTTTTGGACTTGACTGTCCCTTTAAACAGGGCAAAAAAAGATGAGTTTGAAATGATAAATCGGGAGAACTTACTTTTTTTTCACGTGGAGAAATTGTTCATAATTCGCCCCAGCTCGCCTTCCAAATAGCGCAAATTAAAGTGATTGTAAAGTTTAGCGAATTAAAGCCCAGTATCTAAAAATACTCTTAAAAACAGGGGCACTTTTATTCATTAAACTTTACAATGGCGCTTTTTAAAAAAAAAAATACTTATCATTTTTGTTACTGTAAACGCACGTTTACACCGCCCGCATCTTCTTCTGTATTTTGCAGATTGATGACGAATCCGGCTTCCTCCAATCGTTGAGTGCCCCCTTTGGTGTCCAGCTCGTGGGGTACGCAACGATTGTAGGAAGCCGGATTCATCATCCATATGCAAAATGCAGAAGTTGATGTGGTTGGAGGATCGTCGGTCTGTTAACGAAAAGGTATGTATTTAAAAAAAAATACGCCATCGTAAAATTTTATGAATTAAAGTGCCCCTGTTTTTTTAGAATAGTTTTAGATACTGGGGTTTAATTCGTTAAACTTTACATTCACTTTAATACTGGCAATTTTGTTTGATAAATTTGTGCGCGCCGGTGTGCCTCTTCAAGGGCTAACTGTAGAGAACTTGGAATATAAAGGAGAATTCTCCTAGCAAGTAGTAAGTTGGCATCTCGACTTTTAAGGATTGGAAAGCCTATGATTTATAGAGTTAAATTACAGGAAAATGAAACAAAATAAATAACAAGAGTATATGTCTATTTAAGATGCTTTAAGTGGACAATAAGAGTCAACTTTGAATTTTGCAAATAATACTCACTGTATCTCAGTGCTAAATCAACCTGTAGAATATTTTTTTGGAAAAAAAAAAAAAAAACTGTTCTATCAATATTCCTGCTCACAACTTGACCTGTGTATAGTCTCTTGTGACAAACCACATTATTTCCATAAAACAAGTTCATAATATTGTAATAATGTTTCATCCTTTTTTTTTGTTACTAGTACTTACTTTTTTACTAAACATGTATTTGGTTTTCTGATTCACAGTTCTGAGGTGTTTCGTTTGAATTTGGAACAAGGCCGGTATTTGAATTCCCTTCAGACAGAGGCAACGTAAGTGTAACTTATGGACCTAACTGACAAAAACGCTGGCCTGAAGTAACGGTCAAAACAAAATAGCATGTGAATGCATTTCAGTTCTGGGTGCAAGCATTTTTGCAATGCACGTTTATTACCAAAATTGCTTCTAATTAACCCCTTAAAGGGACATTAAACACTAAATACATGCTAGATAGAATGATGCATTCAAAGAAAAGATTAGTCCATGACTAACATGTAGATGTATCTTTTAAAGTTTCATTAGTTGTTTAAAAAGTGACAAAATAAGTGTAAAGTTTTAGTGTCTATAAAACACTGGGAGCTGCCATGTTGTAACTTGTGTTACCTTCTCTGCTGTGGCCAATTAGGGACAGTTATAAATAGGTCACTAGAGTGTGCAGCCAATGGTTGTGCTGGATTTAACAGTGTTCTGCACTTCCATTTCTAACAGGAACTGAAAAGCTCACAATTTCAGAATGGAATTACAGGCAAAGAGGACAAAATAAATAATGAAAGTATATTGCAGAGTTGATTTATATATACAATTTATCATTTTATATTACCATCTCAAAGTGTTTAATGCCCCTTTAAGGCCACATATTTTCCCCAGTTTCCGAGCATGAATTTTTGCTCTTTATTGGTTTCACCCTAATTATCCGCTGTCTAGGTAAGTGCACCAATACATATTATACAAACATTTTTTAATAGAAAAACAGATTTCTTCTGATACCTTGTAAAGGGACATAAAATAACAACGAATAGGAGTTTAATACTGAAAAATAGGAGAATGTTTTTTTCCAGTTTTCTTTATGTCTACAAAACTTACTAGCCAAGGAAAAATACTTGAAAATATATTCATTTTGTCACAAAATTTAGGAGTACCCCTTATGTTTAGGGTTCTGTGTAATTTATAGCAAATATAGACCAAATACTGCAAGGATAGAATTATTGGTTTTACACTAAAATTTGCAGTGCTTGGAATGCCAGCCTAATAGTAGTTACCCAAAACCGCTATCCAAAAATATATTTTTATAGAAACTGGATACCCATGGGTATTTACCTAGAGGCGTTTATGTTAAACCGCTAGCCTGAGGTGGCCTCCATACTCCTATTTCTGCTCTGCCTTACTTGTGAGACATGCTTAAATAGCTCAGTCTTGCCACTGTCAGCACAGACCGCCTATATCAGAGCGCAGTACACAGCTGTTATACTGGGTACATGTGTCCAACGACAGGGAGTGTCACTAAGGGGATAAAGCTATCATTGTATAACAAGTGGGATAAGCTCTGTGAGTTCTATTCTAGACACTGCAGCTTCTAAAAAAAGCTAGTGGTGTCTTGTACAACATACAAAACCCAAATTTGTGAGCAGATGCAGTGTGTTAAATGCTGAACACTTGGCATATCTAGATATGCTCCACCCAACCATTCAGAGTGAAACTTTTACCAGAAGCATTTTTGCAAATACATGTGGATTGCAAATGTTGACTGTTATATCCCTTTAAAAGGGCATTCTATTGAAAAAAAAATGCTTTTGTTTTGTTAAAGTAGGCACAAGAAGTTGCAAAAAAACTTCAGTCCGTATATTCAGTCTGCATTTTTATACAATGGAAGATTGTATTGTATACAATTATTCACCCCTATAGTAACTGCCGGTGTAACTGCATAGCCAGTCTGAACTACCCCTCTTTGTGGTCATAACAGAATATTATAATAAAATGTATAGTAAGAAAAAGAATGTTTAAATATAATGTGCTGTAAAGTGCCATCTAGCAGCTCGTACGCATCTTAGGAGCAGCCCTCACTAAATGCAAAAAACAAAATCACACTGGAACTTGAACGAACTGTAAAATGCTTCCACTAGAAACTAATCAGGCTGTTTCTTCCAGGAAGCTGTGAGGTTTAAAGAGAAATGAGACCCAAAATGTTTTTCGTGATTCAGATAGAGAATACAACTTTAAACAACTTTCTTTTATTTAATTGGCTTCATTCTTCAGATGTCCTTTGTTGAAAAATAGTAATGCACATGAGTGAGATCATCACACGAGGCATCTATGTGCAGCCACCAATCAGCAGCTAGTGATCCTATTTAGATATTCTTTTCAACAAAGAATATCAAGAGAATGGAGCAAATTAAAGGATTACTTTCTGTTATAATTTTTAAGCTAAACAACTAACATATTAAAGTTAATAAACATTAATTAAAACCTACTGACCTATATTTTCTCCAAAACAAAGTTTCATAACGTTCTAAAAGTTATATCTTTTATTCCCCGATGATGTCACGTTATCCTGCCCACTATTTTCAGCACTGCATGTTCAAAATACTTAAACAAATAACTTTGTGTTTAAAGCGCCATTTTGAAACCTAGGTATTGTAAACGGATTGGTACAGAGCAAAGCATACCCACGGAGAGGGTTTGGAAAACAATTAAATTGGCAGACAAGATTTCTAATATACGGTAGAGATATGTTAATGAAATGCTATTGATAAAAAGCGTATTTGGGGTAGTTAGTTAGTAACAGGCATAGAAAATATTTACTTACAGTGGCCCTTTAACCCTTTAAGGACACAGCTTTCAGTTTGCTCAATTGTTTTATGACGGAAAAATTCCGTCATATGTCCTTAAGAGGTTAAATAATAGAAGTATATTGCAAAGTTGTTTAAAATTGCATGTTCTTTCTAAATGATGAAAAAAATAATGTGGGTTTCAGCAGATCATTTTATTTCACATTGGCACATTAATGAGTTAATGAAAACCAAATAGGCGTTGGGAATCCATTTTAAATAGATTCCCTCATAAAAGTCTTGCAAGTGACAACATTGTAGGAACGCAAGATAAAATGTATAAACAGGGAACATCTTTTAGAAAACAACTTGCTGACACTGCCTGACTCATTTGTACAACATAATGTAAAGTTATGTTTTGTATTTAGAAAGCTTTGCATTTAATTGCACTTTAACAGTTAATTGGACTCTCTCATTATGGAATGTGAGGATAGCTACCTAGTGATTTACAGAGTAAGCAATGGAACATTTTTCTTTAATTTACCAGAGACAAATCTCAAATTTGAAGGTCATAATCCCAGTGAGCTAAGTACCCTGTCCTAATTATGTTGTGCCACTAGGTGGTGCCAGAATGTTAGTAATGGGACTTTAAAACCCAAAACAACTTCCCAATGTAGTTCTATTATAAAATGTGCTCATTTGTTCAGGATTCAGCAATGCACTAATGGGAGCTAGCTAAACTCACTAGCAAGAGACAAATATGTGTAGCCACCAATCAGCAGCTAGCTGTTATTAATGCATTGCTGCACCCGAGCCTACCTAGGAATGCATTTCAATAAAAGATACCAAGAGAACAAAGCAAATTAGATAATTTAAAGTAAAATGGAAAGTTGATTGAAATTGAGTTAGTTGTCCTTTTATTGCCCATTTGATCATAAAAGTTGTGCTATTTAAAAAAAAAAATACCAGTTTTTCTGTGTTATTGTGTAATTTTTTTTTTTAATGTATGAATAATAAATAGTATGTATTAATAATAAATGAATTTGGAGTAAGGTCTGAATAATGCAGTAAAATGATTTACCTTCTGTCTTTTAGCCAGAATAATGTCTGTGATATTAATCCGGCGCATTACTTATTCGCTACTGGAACAGCGGAGGTAATATTCTGTTAGTGTCTCTGCATTTGCTGACTTTTATGTGTTTGTAATGTTCATATTTTGTCTATTTAAGGTATATTTTTGTATTTTATGTATCTGTCATTTAATGCTTTAAAGTTTATGAATTCCGTTTTGCTTTCATAGAAGATTCTCATTTGCATCTCTGTTTAGCCACATAACCAGATTAAAATGGCTTCTGCACTGCTAGTTTTGTATAAGGGGCTACCCGTTATAAACTGTATTTTGAACATCTTTGATAAAGGGCAGACAAAATAATTTTAAGATGCTACATAGGTCTGGCTGTGTAATTATTTATGCTTTTTATTTATCTTCTAAAAAACATCAGCATTTTCTGGGGATCTGTTATAAATGTTTGTGATTAATTATTTTATTTCTTTTATTGATTGTCTAGAAATATACTTTGCTCAAATTATGTGCTGTATAAAGGGCTATCATAGTGCGCAAAAGCCATGCTTTAATTTGTTAGAGCATGTCATTTTATCACTAACTAGCCTGCACGTCTGTCTTTAACTCCCACAGAGGGGTTAAACACATACTTGAAGTACTGCCTCGGAACCCAGAGAATTGCTAGTCTAACGCAGACATGGCCGGTGAGACGATCAGCAGTCACATGGCTCAGTTGTGCAGATGCTTTTGTTGATTGTGCCACTCGCTATTTCTGTTCAGAATCCCTAGAGTGCCACTTTACCGATGTGTTTAACCCCTTAGCAGGGGGATATAATGTCCCCGAAGTGTTACTAAATGAAGCACGTTTATATATATATATATATATATATATATATATATATATATATATATATATATATATATATATATATATCATTAAGAATATACACTCACTGGATTTAAAGCACAGCACTTTTTATTTAGGTTGTGACCTTTCGGGGCATTCACCCCTTCCTCAGACGTCTGAGGAAGGGGTGAATGCACCCTGGTCTTGAGACTTTGGCGAGTGGGAGTGCGCTACCATCTGTTTATTATTATATATACCCCGTATTGTGCCGCATATAGGCCGCATCTGATTATAGGCCGCACCCTTAAAGTTTGGGTGCCATTTTGAAGAAATAAAAAATTTAAAGAAAACACACACAATGTGCAAGCAATGAGTCCCAATGCAGGGTGTCAGCTCCCAGGGGATACTTTTACACTTCCCCAAGTGTATAGAAAAAAGAAAAATAAGGAAAGATGCTGCACTCCTCAGTAATTTCAAATGTCAAAAAAAACCTTTATTCAGCCATTAAATCTGTAATGGCTGAATAAAGGCTTTTTTTTCACATTTGAAATTACCAGTACTAAGGAGTACAGCATCTTTTCCTTTTTTATTTTAACGTATTAAATAATTTTGTATGTACTGGTACATTTTTAGCAAGAACGATGTGATGGGGATAAAAGCACTTTCTTACCTGACAATATCAGTAGCAAAATGGACTCAAATGGGACATTGTGTGCTCAACTCACTTCCTCCCTCATAAGCCCAAGCTCCAAATTACACTGTGCTCAGCACAGTATTACACAGCATTACCGCATCATTACACACCTTCACAGTGGCGGCTTCTGCATATGAGCGTCCTGCTCATTATCCAAACCAATTACCTTTGCAAAATGTTGCAAAACTATCCAACTCCAGCGGACTACAGTCCCCATAAGGCCACAGGGTGCACCGGAAGTTCGGCTGTACTGCGCAAGTACAAATTTGCCGATAAGCACCCGATTATAGGCCGCACCCCGCATATAGGCCGCACTGCACATTTAAAGCTACAAATCAAGGGAAAAAAGTGCGGCCTATATGCGGAACAATACGGTATATATATATATATATATATATATATATATATATATTTTTATGTGACTTTTGCTTTTTCCAGGGTAAAGTGGAATGCTGGGATCCAAGGACAAGAAATCGCGTTGGGATACTTGACTGTGCTTTGAGCAGTGTTACTCCAGATACAGAGTGAGTATGACTGGTAACGTGAAAGTAAAATAGTTTTGGGTCATGTGTTTTTTATTCTGGTTTGACCTATATTCAGTTTCCTTACAGAAATGTTCGTCCTGTAAACAAATGTAATTTGTGCAAACAATCTCAAGGTCACAAGACATTTTTTGCTTGTAGATTTTTTATTTTTAGTTAGTTTAAGTAAGAAGGAAATAATTTTACAGCTCCTTTCATTAACAATATTGTTTTAAAGGGACACTGACAGTTGTAATTGCTGCAAATTAATGAATATGCTGATGTTTCATTTGTAAAATGATTTTTATATAGTTAATACTCATTGTGTTTTAAAACTGACAGCACTTCTACCGCTGTCCTATGACACAATGCTATATTACTCTCTAATGAAAGGGGTGTCAGTATTGTCATTGGGCATAATTTACTCCTCTAAATCAGTGTTTTTCAACCAGTGTGCCGTGAGAGATCCTCAGGTGTGCCACGGCGGACTGACAACAGTGTGACATATTTTTTAAACTTTGCTTGTTTTTTACTCCCAGTGCATGGGTAGTTTGTAGGAGGCATGGCATAACAGCACAATACATACAGTATGTGTGTGTTTGTGTGTATGTGTATATATATATATGCTGTATTAGGCTACAATGTGTGATTGTTTTAAAATTTTGGGATGGTGGTGTGCCACGGGATTTTTTAATGTAAAAAAGTGTGCCACGGCAAAAAAAGGTTAAAAATCACTGCTCTAAATAGCATATACATCAGTAATACTTAAAGAACCAGCAATTATTAAAAGGTTACATGATCTAATTTGTTAGAGCATGTAAATTTAAAGTTATCAACCCTATACCACTGTGTGTTTAACCCCCAAAAAGGCTCCTCACTGAAATTATTTGCACGGCTTTATAATTTCCATCTATTACCGCATTATCTTTTGTTGAAAAGCAGGGACATAACCACAGGAGCGTGCACGTGTCTGGAGCACTATATGGCAGTAGTTTTGCAAGAATGATATATATTTGAAAGGGCGCTATGTCCTGCCATGTAGTGATCCAGACAGCTACATAGTTATCTATTCAACAAAGAATAACATGGGAACAATTACATTTGATAATAGAAGTAAAATTGAAAACCTTTTAAAAAAAATTATATGTTCTGTCTAATTCACAAAAGAACATTTTTGGGTTTCATATCCCTTTTAAAGGGACACCTAAAAATCATCATGCGCATTAAACCGCTCTATTAGAACATAATAGTAACATTGTAAGGACAAGAAAAAGGTTAAGTTAAAGCAGTTTTTATTTTGAAGATTAAACTTATACTTTTGAAATTTGTCAGACAAAAAACGCTTTTGAAATTCAGACTAAGCGCTAATGCATTGTCTTTTGCATTTGTTGCTTACGCAAACCTACTGTATTTACTGGCCCTTTAAAGCTGTGTGCTATTAATTATTATAGAATTGTTCCTGTCACTTGTTTAACTGAAATGTAATAATGTTTTGTTTTTTTACTGATATTATGTTGTCTCAGTTTAAGTGCTTCACACAGATTATCTCCTACTAGAAATGTTATGGAAGGCTGGGGTCCAAATGCAAATAATGACAGTGTAGTTTGCAAATGGGTTAAACACATAGTTAAAGCCAGCTATCTTCCAGGTGTACATCGCCGATCCTAAGCCTACATACAGTACATATATATACTTTCCAAAAACAATACAAAGAGAACAAAGTCAATTTGATAATACTTATTCCTTTTAGAATGTCAATTTTTATATTGCAAATTGCTCCTTTAGATTTCTTTTTGCACATCAAGTCAAATTGCTGGTTTTGCTCAGGCAATAACTAAGTCATAATGAAAATTTCAGTTCCTAAGAAGAGGTCAGGTAAGCAAGTCTGCTCTGCATTTTAATAGGCATGTTCTTGAGAGCAATGATTGTTTAAAGCAGCGGTTTCAATGCACAAATGAACATAAAGGAGCAATTTACAATATATTTTTATATTCTGCAGCTAGTATTACAAGTCTTTGGCAACACATTACAGGAAAGCACATTTAAAAGTACACTGACCCTTAGCATACTTTGTCAAATCACTGTCAAGTCAATGGTCAATTTCACAAAAAACTCTTCTCCATGTTTACTGACTTCCCCAGTCATTAAAGCTTTACCAGTTTCTGTGTTTTACTGGGCATTAGATTCACTAATTAATTGATGAATGAGCTTGAATCAGCAGCACATAGATCGCTTGGTGAATTTTGCCCAGTCACATTGTCTCTTATATACAGGCAGCTGCTAGCCATGGGGAGAAATCAAGCCTCATGAAATCTGTCGCTGGGAACCCCTTACATTTCTTACAGATTCTACAAACATAGCTAGTAGTTTATTTTAATGTACTTATTTGTTAGTTATTGGGTTTACTGTGTCCCTAAAGAGCTTCTGCAACCTCAGCAGTAGTAGGAAATCTCTTTACTGTGTGTCTTGTTCAGATAATAAAAACGATGTGTGTTCACTTCATCTTTCAGGATAGAAGGTATACCGTCCATTTCAGCTCTCAAGTTTCATGGCCCTTTACACATGTCGGTTGGAACGTCAACTGGACAGGTGAATAGAAGAAATTGAGATTTTGATTCTTAGTTTATTCTCTTTAGGGAGTCAAATTAAATTTTCTTACGTGTGTTTTCTTTTGTAAGGTAGTGAGAGTCCATACGTCTATTACATCTGGGATTCAACTCCTAGCCAAAGATTCCTAAAAACTCCAAGAGCATTCTATCCCTTCTACCTAACTGATTAGCCAATCAAACAAGAGCTATAGTCAGTAATTCTAAAAACTTCAGCTTGGCTTCGCAGAAATTGGTTTGCGGACTTGTACAAATGTCAAGCTTTCCTCCATGGTCTCTTCCTCTATGTCACAACCTTCTATCTCAGAGTCCTTTCAGAGTCCTTTTCTTCTATCTGGATCTTGAGTCCTTCACTTTGACGGCTTGGAGACTAAACACATAATTTTGAAACAGCAAAGTTTTTTAAGAGACAGAGGATAAATTCCTTAATCCAGGCTAGGAAACCTATAACTAGGAAGATCTGTAACAAAGTTTGGAAAGATTAACAGAATTTGAATTGGTATTTATTCAGAATTCACAGAATTCTACAATTTTTGCAAGAAAGTTTAGACAATGGATAATCTGCTAGCACTTTGAAGGATCAAATTTAAGCTCTTTCGGGTCTTTTCCACAGGAAAATTATCTTTAAAAAATGACTTATCTTCGTTCAGAGTTTTGTTCAGGCTTTAGTTAGATTGAAACCAGTTTTAAGCCAATGTCTCTTCCATGGAACATTGATTTGGTTGGGGGTTTTACAAGTTTTGCCATTTGAATCTATGCATTTTATTGCCATTCAGCTTCTGTCTTGGATAAACATTTCTCTTAGCAATCTCTTCAGTCAAGAGTCTCTGAATTGTCTGCCTTTTTTGTGTGATTATCCTTCTCTAGTTTCTGCTAAGATTTAAGGCAGTTTTAGGAACTAAATTTGATTTTATTTTTGCCAAAGGTAGTTTCCTCAGAAAACTTCAATAGAGATATTGCAGTGCCTTTTTTTACCTAATCCTCAGATCTCTAAGGAAAGTCTTCTAGATAATTTGCAGAATTCTAATGTTTTTGCTTCTTCAGGCAGCAGTGTCTGGAAATTAGGTGCCTGCCCTTTCCAAAAGTTTTTATCCCGCCCTCATTACTCATTGATTCCGCAGCTTGGGTATTAGTGCCCAGATGTAATGGACTTGTGGATTCTCACCATCTCGAAATAAATTTATTTATCAGGTAAACATAAATTTAGTTTTTAAATTGACATAATTATTGGAGTTATGTGATTTTAATTACATTTTAATTCTAAAATTTCCATCCGTTTTCCTACTGCTAGTTAGGAATTGTAAAACAGGCATTCTCTCTTTTTTACTTAAACATAAATTTTGATCATTCTCACCAAAATGCGAAACTGATTCCCCAAACGTGTTTTTTTTTAATCTTAAATGTTCTTTATCAGTGACGCTTTTTTTTAATAGAACTCACTTGAAAACAGTTTTTGAGGTAATAAATGAGCGTGTGTGTGTATCACAACTATTTACATACAAAGCTTCCTAGAACATAAATGCGTCTAATTAAAATGCTGAAAACCCGGGGTACTGATCTGTCAGTGAAAATGTTTCTTGTTCAAAATGTAAAGCATGTGTTCTAAATTAAAGGGGCATTAAAGTCATAGTCCAGTTTTCCAATTGACTTTTGTAATCCTATTTTCCTCTCATTCTTGGTATCCTTTGTTGAAACTTAGCTCTTTTCTATGAGAGTATACCTTAGTGCACGTGTCTTCAGCACTAGATATACAACAATGATGCAGACACTACTGCCATATAGTGCTCAAGTCACATGCACTCGCCTGAGCCTACCGCAATATGTTATCATGGATAGGAGGTAAGTTTCAACCAAGAAAAAGGTAAATTTGATAACTGAAGTAAACTTG
This sequence comes from Bombina bombina, assembly GCF_027579735.1. Lineage (NCBI taxonomy): Eukaryota > Metazoa > Chordata > Amphibia > Anura > Bombinatoridae > Bombina > Bombina bombina. Next base: position 167,362,251 of record NC_069502.1, read on the forward strand.
ATTAATTTTTAAATTCTAATTTGAATCATGAAAGTTTTTAAATTTGCCTTCCATGTGCCTTTTAAATAGGTTCTTTATTAGACATAATGCAATTAGTTTAGACCCAATTGTAAATGTATAATCTAGTGCATTAATGTAAAGCACATCTGCTGCAATAAAACACATACCTGCTGCACTGGTATATTGCTGCAGCACATTCTGACACACCATGTTACTCATTATTAAAGGAACATACAACCCCCAAAAAATCTTTCAAGATCCAGAAAGAGCATACAGTTTTAAACAACTTTCCAACTTACTTTTATTATCTAATTTGCTTTGTGCTCTTGGTATCCTTTGTTGAAAAGTATACTAAGGTAGGCTTAAGAGCATCTATGCACTACTGAAAGCTAGCTGCTGATTGGTGACTGCAGATATATGCCGCTTGTGACTGGTTAACTTGATGTGTTCAGCTAGCTCCCAGTAGTGCATTGCTGTTCTTTTATCAAAAGATGCCAAGAGAATGAAGAACATTTTATTACAGAAGTAAATGTGAAAGTTGTTTGAAACTGTGCATTCTATCTGAATCATGAAATAACAATATTGGGCTTTATGTCCCTTTAACACCTACTCTCCTACATATTTTGTATCTTTATATCCTGAACAAATAATATGCCCAAATGCAGCCAAGCAGAGAGTAAGCACAAAACAAAGACCGACAAGCTCTACCTTCTCTTCTAGCATTGGTAGTTCAACCGAACACTACTCTGCCTGCCCTACCCCTCTGTACCACCTTGTTTCTCAGCCAAATTGCCCCAAAACATTAGGAACTCTGGAAATAGACCTTATAAATCACAGTTGTTTGCATATTTGCACTACTACTAATCACCTAGTTATACTAACTATTTACAAAATACTTTGTAGCCTACACTTCATAAAAATACTTTGTAGCCTAAACTTCAAAAAAATACTTTAGCCTACACTTCATAAAAATACTTTGTAGCCTACACTTCATAAAAATACTTTGTAGCCTACACTTCTTAAAAATACTTTGTAGCCTACACTTCATAAAAATACTTTGTAGCCTACACTTCATAAAAATACTTTGTAGCCTACACTTCATAAAAATACTTTGTAGCCTAAACTTCATAAAAATACTTTGTAGCCTAAACTTCAAAAAAATACTTTAGCCTACACTTCATAAAAATACTTTGTAGCCTACACTTCATAAAAATACTTTGTAGCCTAAACTTCAAAAAAATACTTTAGCCTACACTTCATAAAAATACTTTGTAGCCTACACTTCATAAACATACTTTGTAGCCTACACTTCATAAAAATACTTTGTAGCCTACACTTCATAAAAATACTTTGTAGCCTACACTTCATAGAAATACTTTGTAGCCAACACTTCATAGAAATACTTTGTAGCCTACACTTCATAGAAATACTTTGTAGCCTACACTTCATAGAAATACTTTGTAGCCTAGCCCACACTTTAGAAAATACTGCGTAACTGACACTTGAGGACATCAGATATTTTGCAAACTACATGTCATGAGTATTGATGCAATTCCATGGGTTGTATGATGTCTGGTCACATGTTGATAAAGATGTAACGTGTAAAACTGTTGCATGGGTTAGAGGCAAGGAGCAGAGAGGTGATATGACAGAAACGATTAAGTATATTAAAGGGACACTCAAGTCAAAATTAAACTTCATGATTCAGATACAGCATGTTATTTTAAACAACTTTCCAATTTACTTCCATTAACAAAATGTGCACAGTCTTTTAATATTTACACTTTTTGAGTCACCAGCTCCTACTGAGCATGTGCAAGAATTCACACCATATACGTATATGCATTTGTGATTGGCTGATGGCTGTCACATGGTACAGGGGGAGTGGAAATAGACATAGCTTTGCAATTTATTTAAAAAAAATCTACTACTCATTTGAAGTTCAGACTAAGTGCTATTGCATTGTCTTCTTATCATGCATTTGTTGATTATGCAAAGCTATTGTATTGACTGGTCCTTTAAGGGATGTAACAATGCCAAAGTTTAAGCCATTTCTTCTGCAAAGCAATAGGAAGAAAAAGGGTCATGATCCCAGGTTGGAGAGCAGCAGGTTTATAAGTAATTAGAAGAAGCACTTCTATACAGAAAAGGTGGTTGGTTGGTCATGGAATAGACTAACAATAGAGATGCTAAGGAAATTCTAGAATGCTTAAAATATAAGTACTTTTATTTTAGAATTAAGTTTATACCTTAAAAAAATAGGGGCATACTTGATGGACCATTTAGTTTTTATCTGCCTTTAAAATCTACTTTTCTTTGTTTGAACTTATTTAATAATGCCGAAGGTGAAAGCATTTTTTGCAAAGTAGACAAAAAGTCATGATTCTATGTCGGAAGAAAGCAAGTTTAGTAGTAATTTATAATGCATATATTTCATACAAATACTTTGTAGCTTACACTTCATAAAAATACTTTGTAGCCTACACTTCATAAAAATACTTTGTAGCTTACACTTCATAAAAATACTTTGTAGCCTACGCTTCATAAAAATACTTTGTAGCTTGCACTTCATAAAAATACTTTGTTGCCTACACTTCACAAAAATACTTTGTAGCTTACACCTTATAAAAATACTTTGTAGCTTACACCTTATAAAAATACTTTGTAGCCTACACTTCGCAAAAATACTTTGTAGCTTACACTTTATAAAAATACTTTATAGCCTACACTTTACAAAAACACTTTGTAGCCTACACTTCACAAAAATACTTTGTAGCCTACACTTCACAAAAATACTCTGTAGCCTACCCTTCATAAAAATACTTTGTTGCCTACGCTTCATAAAAACACTTTGTAGCCTATGCTTCATTAAAACACTTTGTAGCCTACGCTTCATAAAAACACTTTGTAGCCTACGCTTCATAAAAACACTTTGTAGCCTACGCTTCATAAAAATACTTTGTAGCCTACGCTTCACAAAAACACTTTGTAGCCTACGCTTCATAAAAATACTTTGTAGCCTACACTTCATAAAAATACTTTGTAGCCTACGCTTTACAAAAACACTTTGTAGCCTACACTTTACAAAAACACTTTGTAGCCTACACTTTACAAAAACACTTTGTAGCCTACACTTTACAAAAACACTTTGTAGCCTACACTTTACAAAAACACTTTGTAGCCTACACTTTACAAAAACACTTTGTAGCCTACACTTCATAAAAATACTTTGTAGCCTACACTTCATAAAAACACTTTGTAGCCTACACTTCACAAAAAGGTTTATAAGTAATTAGAAGAAGCACTTCTATACAGAAAGGTGGTTGGTTGGTTGGTCATGGAATAGACTACCAATAGAGATGCTAAGGAAATTCTAGAATGCCTAAAATATAAGTACTTTTATTTTAGAATTAAAGGGACAATATACACTCATTTTCATATAACTGCATGTAATAGACACTACTATAAAGAATAATATGCACAGATACTGATATAAAAATCCAGTGTAAAACTGTTTAAAAACTTACTTAGAAGCTTCCAGTTTAGCTCTGTTTAAAAGGTTACTGGGATACCCATTGCAAGTGGGAAATATCAGACCCTCCCCCCGTCTCCCTTACTTTGCATATGAAAAGACTTTACACAAACAGAAGCATGCTCGAGTAGGTATATGTCGGTATTCTCCTAAAACTTTGGGGCTTGGTTAGGAGTCTGAAAATCAGAGCAATGTTATTTAAAAATAAGCAAAACTTTCCAATTTTTTAAAAAACAAGAAAACTTTATGGGCTATGTAAATAGATCATCTACAAAACATTTATGCAAAGAAAAAAACGAGTCTATAATGTCCTTTTAAATTTATACCTTAGAAGAAATAGGGGCATACTTGATGGACCTTTTAGTTTTTATCTGCCTTTAAAATCTATTTTTCTTTGTTTGAACTTATTTAATAATGCCGAAGGTGAAAGCATTTTTTTGCAAAGTAGACAAAAAAGTCATGATCCTTTGTCGGAGGATAGCAAGTTTAGTAGTAATTTAAAATGCGTACAATTTTACCAAACGGAAATAGAATGTGTTAGGTATATAGACAGGTTGCCGTGTAACTTCCCTAGGTAAAATTGTATCTTTTATATACTTATGATGTATATTTTTTATGTTTTGCCAGGTCCTATTGTATGATCTCCGATCTAGTCGGCCGTTAATTGTCAAAGATCACCAGTATGGTTTACCTATCAAATCAATACAGTTTCATAGTCCATTAGAACTGATCATATCTGCAGACTCCAGAATTATCAAAATGTGGAATAAAGATACAGTAAGTATACAACCAAATAATGTTTTTAGGTCTTTAAATAAACTGACACTATCATGAAAGCAGAATTATCTATGTACATCTGTCCCTAATGCTGATCAACTTATTCCTCAGTGTGTAGACGATCCTTAAATTAAATACAAAATAACTTTTTTACAGTATTTTTGGTTCCAAATATTAGGATTTTTTTTTATTTCCTTGCATACTTGTCATTATATATATCATATTTGATGAAATGGTGCAATTCACCAAACTCGCTGGTTGATAAATATGGTTCATTTTTTACTCCAAGTACAACAGTTCATAGTCTTACTCACTTTAATTTGTATGAATTAATCACAAACGCTTTGTTACTAAGTAGCATCATCCTGCAAACACCTATTGTTTTTTTTTATATTTTGGCTTTACACATTTAACCCCGTTATTGCTGTTCATGCCCACATCATTTCCAAAACAAATTATTACACAATTAACATTAACCTTTGTTTTGTTTATAGTCCAAGTGTACAGAAATGTGTGCACAAGCTGCCATCTTACGGTGATATTTGTGCAGCAAGAAACCAAACCATTTACTGTTTTACAAAATACATATGTATTTATTCTGCACACTGGGCTGGATAACCTGAAACGGGAATAAATCATATTTTGAAAATAAGTTGGACAAGTTGCTAGGATATTTTTCCTGTTCTAGAATTTGAGCGATAAATTTGTCTTTGTGTTAAACAGATATGTATCTTGTTTTGTTTTATTTACAGTAATATGCAATTGTGATCTGTTTTGTTCTTTGTGGGTTGTGTGATAATTAGTGTCATTACCCTGTACTTATTATAAATATAAGTATGATAAACTCACAAGATACGCTCTCTAGGAGCACAAGGTGACGCTATGAGAATAATACATTAGAACAAAAACATATATAGGTGTATGAAAAACACAATTAACAAAATAAAATGTAAAACAAAAAACATAAACTTAAAAACAAATAAATGTAACTCAGTCCAAAGACCAAAGAATAAAATCCAGCAGTGGGCAAAAAAAGTCTCTATCAAACGTAACACAAGGTATGACTGCTCCTCTTCTTAACCCCAAAAGGTGATATTCATATGATCCTGCAAAAAAAGCAAACGAAAGTGCGCCTCCTGTGTATAGCAGTAGTTCCAAAAAGTACTCCTATCACAGTATATGTGTGCAGGGTACTCACATTAGGTAGCAGCACTCAGTTGTGCTTATATGGACAGGCTGAAGGAGTACAGTGCTTCAGCTCACTATTCTCCAGCAAACTGGAACTCCTGTGTGTAATGCAGCAAAGGTAGCCAGACCAAACGGTTTGTATAAAAGCAAATGGAAATGTAATCAAAAAGGTCATATAGACCCGCAAATTGGTTCTCTCCTATTGTGTGCTAATTAGTGTACTTACTATAAATCTAAGTGTTAGATTATGCACCAGTACCAGATAAAAAACAAATCAGACATTTGGTCTGACCTTTTGTTATATACTTTTTGAAACGTAAGCAAAGACTTGTATAGGGAATGTTATGAAACAGCTGAATGTTATGCTATTCAGAGAGTTAAATGTGAACATGTTATTTGCTTTTATTATATCTATCCATGCTGTACATAAGTAACTCCTAGTGCATTTCCCAAGTGCCACGTTACTGTCTAATTTATACATAGTATAGTATCAATAGTTAGGTATTTCAGTAGCCATGCTTGCTTGTTGTGAGTTTCTTGATATTTGTTTCTTGTTTTTAGGGTAAAATATTTACTTCTATAGAGCCTGAGACAGATGTTAATGATGTGTGCATCTACCCAAATTCAGGTGAGCATTCCACTTGTCCATCACTAAAGTTTTCTTTAAAAGCTCATTCGTTTGAGGTATTGTGAGTTCACCCAAACGCACCATAGCCAAGAAAACCATGTTAAACTGTGTCCGTTGAGATTCCTGGTGTAACTACACATCAGTTAGTTATTTACCTACTGCACCAGAGCAGGTTGTATGTAAAACAATACCGATGAATGGGATTACACAAAACAGAGACAGTGTAGCATATTTTCATCTAACAGCAACACTGTGCAAAGACATTGTACTGTCGCCAATGTTATATATTGAATGTTATTTACAGTAAGTGATGCTGATAAAGATCTCATTAGTGCTGCCTTGTGTCATGTGATGTCATCAACAAAGCTAAATTTAAAATCATGTTTAAGGAAAGAGCAGCTTTTTAACCATTTTTGTATGAACAACAAAATGTGTGAGGCTAGCAGGAAATGCACATCTGATATGCATCAACCAAATGTTCACTGGCCAACTTCTCACTCTCTCACTCTCTCACACTCTCACACTCTCTCACACTCTCACTCTCTCTCATATATATATGTGTGTGTATATAGAGATCTAATCGAAGTGATAGCTGGATACATAACGTATTTGTAGTACTTTTGTTGTTCGGTAGACTAAAGTACATATATAAAACATACAAATTTTCCTAAATTTTGCTTTTTTCCCCTCAGGAATGTTGTTTACTGCTAATGAAGCTCCAAAAATGAATGTATATTATATTCCGGTGAGTCTGTTACATTGTGCTAATGCTTCAGTATATAATCACAGATTCTCTGCTTAGTACAGTTGTTCTCTGTAATGTTTTGTCACAACTCAAGTTGACGGCAAGTTGTTAGTGATGGGAAATTATTGTATGGTTATAATGAAGTGTATGTTACATTATAGGTTATAAGTCTTGCTTCAAATTATACAAAAATAGGATTTTTTTCATCTGCTTCTCACTAAAAGTTAGGTTCAGCTGACCACAATGAAACCCTTTCTCTCTATTTTCCTATAATGCTCTGATTTCTTAAGATGATCAGTGACAGAGGATACATTTTTGCTAGGGTTAATCTGGTGGGTGATATTGTACAGTAAACATAGAACCAGAGAGTTTGATGTCAGAGAAAAAACAATGAGTCTGCCCATATTTTCTTCTAAAATGTTTGATTTGCTTATGCATATTATCTGTATTCATGAATTCCCTAACAGTATTAGCCCTATTAATGTAAATTGCTCCTGAACATTCTTATCTTCTACTTGAGAACCTGGATTATTATTCTGGCATCCTATTGACCTTTCCTGCTATGTTACTGTATTGTTTAAATCATATGAAATAATAATTGTTACTGTCTATAAAGTAGAATTTGGATTCTAAATGCATACTTTTGCACTTTTAGGGTGTGGTATTTTAGATGACCCTTATTTGTCCAGCTACTGGATACGCAAAGCCCATCTTTCTTATTATATTAGGCTCCATGTGTCCATCATGCATGCATACGCAGATTATGTACAGTGGAAGTGCAATACCTTCACCTAAGAGGCCAGTACCACATGGAATGTACTCATAGAATATATGCAGTTCAAGTCTATTTATTTGTTATCCCAAAAGCAGAAAATTTGGTACAGGAATAATTCCATCTTAATAAAAAATAGGTTTCTGCAGTGCCACCTTTCTCAAGAGCAGACATGAAACTCAGCTTGGTTGTGAGTTTTATATTTTTATTAGTCAGCTTTTTACAAACATGCTGCATTATTTTCAAGGGCTTTAGCATTTGAGTAATATCCCTTTAAAGGGAAATTGTACAGTAGATTTTTCTTTGCATACATGTTCTGTAGATGAATCATTTATATAGCCAGGGGCGTATTATGGCCTAGACCAACAAGGCAGGTTCCTAGGGCAGCAGATTTGGGATGGGCAGCACATCTGTCCTATCCTCTCTCTAAAAGCCAGCATACAGTGCAGTGAGCTATAAAGTGCAGGCTTTTACAGAGAAGACAAGGCACATGCGCTGATTAAGGTCGCTCTTTACAGGCAGTGCTCCTTTAAACCATTGCTTCATTTAGAGACGCCAGCATTTTTGCAGTGGAAGCGTTCTTGGTGAGAAACTTGCCCCAGGGATATGCTTACAAGGTGAGGCTGGAGGAGAAGACCTTGTGCCGATATGCGGCCTCCCCTTATCAGCTGTGGTGGGTCTGCCAGCGCAGTGCTTATTGCAAGTCTAAGCAGCTAACAGACTGGATGCGTCTGTGCACTGCTTAGATCAGCTTGTGATGTCTAATCATAAACTCTCAGCGCTAATGTATGTTAGCTACTAATAGCTAGCTTTCTGTGCATTCATGTGATGTCTAATCATAAACTCTCAGCGCTAATGTATGTTAGCTACTAATAGCTAGCTTTCTCTGCATTCATGAACCCATGGAGTAAATAGGAAACGGACACTTAAAAAATTTCATTACTTGAATGATGGTAATTACTGTATGTTGTATGTAAAGGGCAGTGATTGTTTCAAAGTGTATTCTTATTTCCTTCCCTTCCTCTCTCCCTTCTTTCCCTTTCTCCCTCCCTCGACTCCCTCCCTTCCTCCCTCCCTCCCTCCCTCCCTTCTTTCTCTAAGCTCCCTCCCTTGCTCCCTTCTTTCACTCCTTTCTTTCCCTCCCCACTTTTCTCTCTCTCTTTCTCTCTCTCTTTATCTCTTTCCCTCCCTTCCTGCTTTCCTTTCCCTCCCTTTTTCCACTCCCCTTCTTTTTCTGTCCCTTCTCTCAGGGAGAAAATGGTATGAGATGCATGCAATTCAACCCACCTGTATGCAAGTGTTTTGCTAGCCGATTTTCTTTTTAATTGTTATAAAAAAAATAAAAAAAAAATCATTATATACAATGACCCTAAAAATATTAAGTGGAAAAAAGGCCTAAAACCTTTGAGGAGGAGGGGGTAGGCATCAGAATTTTGAGTGCCTAGGGGAGCACAAAACATAAATACACTACTGTATATAGCCCATCTGGGTGTTTTTTGAAAAAAATTATAGTTTTGCTTATTTTTAAATAACATTGTGCTGATTTTCAGACTCCTAACCAAGCCCAAAGTTTTAGATGTATTCTGATGTCTACAGATTCCTGTGACTCCTGTTTGTATAACCTCTTTTTTGATATGTAGGGGGGGGGGGGTTCTGCTCTAAATGTTTTCTCAGCCCGTTTTCTTGCCCCTTTCACTTGGTGTCCCAGCCTAACCTCATCAACAGTGCTAAACTGGGAGCTTTTAAGTAATTTTTTAAAAGGTTTTATACAGGATTTTTATATCCGTATCTGTGCATATTCTTCTATAGTAGTGTCTATTACACACAGTTATATACAAATTGGTGTATACTGTCCCTTTTGACTTTCAATTGTTTTGCACTCTAAAATTACTAGAATAACCCTTTATCTTTAAACCTTAGGCAAGATTCAAATACGAGGCTTCTTTTATGTTTTATTTTTTATTACCTATCAAGTACTGTACTGCACTGTGTACCTGGTTGTGTACAATACTTTTCCCTCTTTTTATTTAATTTTTACATAATGTTTTTTGTCTTCCATTGTACCTAAGCTCTCAATAATACAGACAAAAGAGAGACAAAAATAGAGAGAGAAAAAGAGACCATGGTGAGAGAGAATGAATGGAGAAATAGAGAGAAAGAAAGAAGGAATAATTGATATGAGGTGGAAGAGAGAGAGAAGACAGAGTGGATAGAGAAGGGAGACAGAGGGGGGGATAAGGAGGAGAGATAGCAGTGAAAAGAAAGGTGTGAGAGGACAAGAAGAGAAGTTAGCCTAGAGGAGAGGATGCAGAGAGGGGAAAGAAAATAAAAGGAAGAACAAGAGAGGAAGGAGAAAGAGTCAGAAGAGAAGATGGAGTGAGAGAAGAGAAAGGACAATGAGAGGTGGGGATAGGTGAGTGAAGCGAGAAGAGGGGGAGAGAGATTAAAAAGAGAGAAGAAAGTGGAGAGAGGGGAAGAAATTGAAGTTAGTGTGAGAGAGTAGAGGGGGAGAGAGAGAGACAAAGGAGGGGCAAATGAAAAGGGAGATAAGAGGAAAAGAGGGGAGTGAGAGAGAAAAGAGTAAAGAGAGAAGAGTTATCACCTCTGGTTGCAGAGTTTAAAATACAGTCCTCCTTTCCTTTTTACATGTTTGTCCCCCTTTCCTTTTTACATGTTTGTCCTCCTTTCCTTTTCACATGTTTGTCCTCCTTTCCTTTTTACATGTTTGTCCTCCTTTCCTTTTTACATGCTTGTCCCCCTTTCCTTTTTACATGTTTGTCCCCCTTTCCTTTTTACATGTTTGTCCCCCTTTCCTTTTTACATGTTTGTCCCCCTTTCCTTTTTACATGTTTGTCCCCCTTTCCTTTTTACATGTTTGTCCCCCTTTCCTTTTTACATGTTTGTCCCCCTTTCCTTTTTACATGTTTGTCCCCCTTTCCTTTTTACATGTTTGTCCCCCTTTCCTTTTTACATGTTTGTCCTCCTTTCCTTTTTACATGTTTGTCCCCCTTTCCTTTTTACATGTTTGTCCCCCTTTCCTTTTTACATGTTTGTCCCCCTTTCCTTTTTACATGTTTGTCCTCCTTTCCTTTTTACATGTTTGTCCCCCTTTCCTTTTTACATGTTTGTCCCCCTTTCCTTTTTACATGTTTGCCCCCCTTTCCTTTTTACATGTTTGCCCCCCTTTCCTTTTTACATGTTTGCCCCCCTTTCCTTTTTACATGTTTGCCCCCCCTTTCCTTTTTACATGTTTGTCCCCCTTTCCTTTTCTCCAACATTGGTGTGTCCGGTCCACGGCGTCATCCATAACTTGTGGGAATATTCTCCTCCCCAACAGGAAATGGCAAAGAGCACAGCAAAAGCTGTCCATATAGTCCCTCCCAGGCTCCGCCCCCCCAGTCATTCTCTTTGCCGCTCTGAACAAGTAGCATCTCCACGGAGATGGTGAAGAGTATGTGGTGTTTAGTTGTAGTTTTTATTCTACTATCAAGAGTTTGTTATTTTAAAATAGTGCTGGTATGTACTATTTGCTCTGAAACAGAAAAAGATGAAGAGTTCTGTTTGTGAGAGGAGTATGATTTTAGCAGCAGTAACTAAAATCGATTGCTGTTCCCACACAGGACTGTTGAGATGTGATAACTTCAGTTGGGGGGAACAGTTGGCAGACTTTTCTGCTTAAGGTATGACTAGCCATATTTCTAACAAGACTGTGTAATGCTGGAAGGCTGTCATTTTTCCCCTCATGGGGATCGGTAAGCCATTTTCTGCAACATTGGTGTGTCCGGTCCACGGCGTCATCCTTACTTGTGGGATATTCTCTTCCCCAACAGGAAATGGCAAAGAGTCCCAGCAAAGCTGGTCACATGATCCCTCCTAGGCTCCGCCCACCCCAGTCATTCTCTTTGCCGTTGCACAGGCAACATCTCCACGGAGATGGTTAAGAGTTTTTTGGTGTTTAAATGTAGTTTTATTCTTCTATCAAGTGTTTGTTATTTTAAAATAGTGCTGGTATGTACTATTTACTCTGAAACAGAAAAGGATGAAGATTTCTGTTTGTAAGAGGAAGATGATTTTAGCAGACAGTAACTAAAATCGATTGCTGTTTCCACACAGGACTGTTGAGATGAAGTAACTTCAGTTGGGGGAAACAGTTAGCAGTCTTTTATGCTTAAGGTATGACTAGCCATATTTCTAACAAGACCATGTAATGCTGGAAGGCTGTCATTTCCCCTCATGGGGACCGGTAAGCCATTTTCTTAGTTAAACATAAAAGAATAAAGGGCTTCAAAAAGGGCTTAAAAACTGGTAGACATTTTTCTGGGCTAAAACAATTGCTTTACTAGGCATATTATGCAGATTCTAACTAATTATTGGTATTATAATCTTGGGGAACGTTTAGAAAAACGTCAGGCACTGTGTTGGACACCTTTTTCAGATGGGGGCCTTTCTAGTTATAGACAGAGCCTCATTCTGGGACTGTATAGGGGTTAAATGTAAAAACGGCTCCGGTTCCGTTAATTTAAGGGTTAAAGCTCTGAAATTTGGTGTGCAATACTTTTAATGCTTTAAGACACTGTGGTGAAATTTTGGTGAATTTTGAACAATTCTTTCATACTTTTTCACATATTCAGTAATAAAGTGTTTTCAGTTTGAAATTTAAAGTGACAGTAACGGTTTTATTTTAAAACGTTTTTTGTGCTTTGTTGACAAGTTTAAGCCTGTTTAACATGTCTGTACCATCAGATAAGCTATGTTCTATATGTATGAAAGCCAATGTGTCTCCCCATTTAAATTTATGTGATAATTGTGCCATAGTGTCCAAACAAAGTAAGGACAGTAATGCCACAGATAATGATATTGCCCAAGATGATTCCTCAAATGAGGGGAGTAAACATGATACTACATCATCCCCTACTGTGTCTACACCAGTTATGCCCACACAGGAGGCCCCTAGTACATCTAGTGCGCCAATACTTATTACCATGGAACAATTATCGGCTGTAATGGATAACTCCATAGCAAATCTTTTATCCAAAATGCCTACTTATCAGAGAAAGCGCGATTGCTCTGTTTTAAACACTGAAGAGCAAGAGGACGCTGATGATAACTGTTCTGACATACCCTCACACCAATCTCAAGGGGCCATGAGGGAGGTTTTGTCTGATGGAGAAATTTCAGATTCAGGAAAAATTTCTCATCAAGCTGAACCTGATGTTGTGACATTTAAATTTAAATTAGAACATCTCTGCGCACTGCTTAAGGAGGTGTTATCTACTCTGGATGATTGTGACAATTTGGTCATTCCAGAGAAATTATGTAAGATGGACAAGTTCCTAGAGGTTCCGGTGCCCCCCGACGCTTTTCCTATACCCAAGCGGGTGGCGGACATAGTAAATAAAGAGTGGGAAAGGCCCGGCATACCTTTTGTTCCCCCCCCCTATATTTAAGAAATTATTTCCTATAATCGACCCCAGAAAGGACTTATGGCAGACAGTCCCCAAGGTCGAGGGGGCGGTTTCTACTCTAAACAAACGCACTACTATTCCTATCGAAGATAGTTGTGCTTTCAAAGATCCTATGGATAAGAAATTAGAGGGTTTGCTTAAAAAGATTTTTGTACAGCAAGGTTACCTTCTACAACCAATTTCATGCATTGTTCCTGTCACTACGGCAGCGTGTTTCTGGTTCGAGGAACTAGAAAAATCGCTCAGTAAAGAATCTTCGTATGAGGAGGTTATGGACAGAGTTCAAGCACTTAAATTGGCTAACTCTTTTGTTTTAGATGCCGCTTTGCAATTAGCTAGATTAGCGGCGAAAAATTCAGGGTTTGCTGTCGTGGCGCGCAGAGTGCTTTGGCTAAAGTCTTGGTCAGCGGATGTGTCTTCCAAGACAAAATTGCTTAACATTCCTTTCAAAGGTAAAACATTATTTGGACCTGATTTGAAAGAGATTATTTCAGACATCACTGGGGGAAAGGGCCACGCCCTCCCACAGGATAGGTCTTTTAAGGCTAATAATAAGCCTAATTTTCGTCCCTTTCACAGAAACGGACCAGTCTCTAATTCTGTATCCTCTAAGCAAGAGGGTAATACTTCACAACCCAAACCAGCCTGGAAACCAATGCAAGGCTGGAACAAGGGTAAGCAGGCCAAGAAGCCTACCACTGCTACCAAAACAGCATGAAGGGATAGCCCCCGATCCGGGACCGGATCTAGTGGGGGGCAGACTTTCTCTCTTTGCTCAGGCTTGGGCAAGAGATGTTCAGGATCCTTGGGCGCTAGAAATAGTTTCTCATGGTTATCTCCTGGAATTCAAGGAACTACCCCCAAGGGGAAGGTTCCACAGGTCTCAATTATCTTCAAACCAAATAAAGAGACAGGCATTCTTACATTGTGTAGAAGACCTGTTAAAGATGGGAGTGATACATCCAGTTCCAATAAGAGAACAAGGAATGGGATTTTATTCCAATCTGTTCATAGTTCCCAAAAAAGAGGGAACATTCAGACCAATTTTGGATCTAAAGATCCTAAACAAATTTCTCAGGGTACCATCGTTCAAAATGGAAACTATTCGAACGATCCTACCTACTATCCAGGAAAATCAATTTATGACTACCGTGGATTTAAAGGATGCGTACCTACATATTCCTATCCACAAGGAACATCATCAGTTCCTAAGGTTCGCTTTTCTGGACAAGCATTACCAGTTTGTGGCACTTCCATTTGGATTAGCCACTGCTCCAAGGATTTTCACAAAGGTACTAGGGTCCCTTCTAGCGGTTCTAAGACCAAGGGGCATTGCAGTAGTACCTTACTTGGACGACATCCTGATTCAAGAGTCGTCCCTGTCAAAAGCAAAGGCTCATACGGACATCGTCCTAGCCTTTCTCAGATCTCACGGATGGAAGGTGAACAAAGAAAAAAGTTCTCTGTCCCCGTCAACAAGAGTTCCCTTCTTGGGAACAATAATAGATTCCTTAGAAATGAGGATTTTTCTGACAGAGGTCAGAAAATCAAAACTTCTAAGCTCTTGTCAAGTACTTCATTCTGTTCCTCGTCCTTCCATAGCGCAGTGCATGGAAGTAATAGGATTGATGGTTGCAACAATGGACATAGTTCCTTTTGCACAAATTCATCTAAGACCATTACAACTGTGCATGCTCAGACAGTGGAATGGGGATTATACAGACTTGTCTCCGACGATTAAAGTAGATCAAAAGACCAGAGATTCACTCCGTTGGTGGCTGACCCTGGACAATCTGTCACAGGGAATGAGCTTCCGCAGACCAGAGTGGGTCATTGTCACGACCGACGCCAGCCTAGTGGGCTGGGGCGCGGTCTGGGAATCCCTGAAAGCTCAGGGTCTATGGTCTCGGGAAGAGTCTCTTCTCCCGATAAACATTCTGGAACTGAGAGCGATATTCAATGCTCTCAGAGCTTGGCCTCAACTAGCAAAGGCCAAATTCGTAAGGTTTCAGTCAGACAACATGACGACCGTTGCATATATCAATCATCAGGCGGGAACAAGGACTTCCCTGGCGATGAAAGAAGTGACCAAGATAATTCAATGGGCGGAGGATCACTCCTGCCACTTGTCTGCGATCCACATCCCAGGAGTGGAAAATTGGGAAGCGGATTTTCTGAGTCGTCAGACATTCCATCCGGGGGAGTGGGAACTCCATCCGGAAATCTTTGCCCAAATAACTCAATTATGGGGCATTCCAGACATGGATCTGATGGCGTCTCGTCAGAACTTCAAGGTTCCTTGCTACGGGTCCAGATCCAGGGATCCCAAGGCGACCCTAGTAGATGCACTAGTAGCACCTTGGACCTTCAACCTAGCTTATGTATTCCCACCGTTTCCTCTCATCCCCAGGCTGGTAGCCAGGATCAATCAGGAGAGGGCCTCGGTGATCTTGATAGCTCCTGCGTGGCCACGCAGGACTTGGTATGCAGACCTGGTGAATATGTCATTGGCTCCACCATGGAAGCTACCTTTGAGACAGGACCTTCTTGTTCAGGGTCCATTCGTACATCCGAATCTGGTTTCCCTCCAACCGACGGCTTGGAGATTGAACGCTTAATTTTATCAAAGCGTGGGTTTTCAGATTCTGTAATAGATACTCTGATTCAGGCTAGAAAGCCTGTAACTAGAAAAATTTACCATAAAATATGGAAAAAATACATCTGTTGGTGTGAATCTAAAGGATTCCCATGGAACAAGATAAAAATTCCTAAGATTCTATCCTTTCTACAAGAAGGTTTGGAGAAAGGATTATCTGCAAGTTCTCTGAAGGGACAGATCTCTGCTTTATCTGTTTTACTTCACAAAAGACTGGCAGCTGTGCCAGATGTTCAAGCTTTTGTTCAGGCTTTGGTCAGGATCAAGCCTGTTTACAGACCTTTGACTCCTCCCTGGAGTCTAAATTTAGTTCTTTCAGTTCTTCAAGGGGTTCCGTTTGAACCCTTACACTCCATAGATATCAAGTTGTTATCTTGGAAAGTTCTGTTTTTGGTTGCTATTTCTTCTGCGAGAAGAGTTTCTGAATTATCTGCTCTGCAGTGTAATCCACCCTATCTAGTGTTTCATTCAGATAAGGTTGTTTTACGTACTAAACCTGGTTTCCTTCCAAAGGTTGTTTCCAACAAGAATATTAACCAGGAAATAGTTGTGCCTTCTTTGTGCCCGAATCCAGTTTCAAAGAAGGAACGTTTGTTACACAATTTAGATGTAGTCCGTGCTTTAAAGTTCTATTTAGAAGCAACAAAGGATTTCAGACAAACGTCTTCTCTGTTTGTCGTTTATTCTGGCAAGAGGAGAGGTCAAAAAGCTACTGCTACCTCTCTTTCCTTTTGGCTGAAAAGCATCATCCGATTGGCTTACGAGACTGCCGGACGGCAGCCTCCTGAACGAATTACGGCTCACTCTACTAGGGCTGTGGCTTCCTCATGGGCCTTCAAGAACGAGGCTTCTGTTGATCAGATATGTAAGGCAGCGACTTGGTCTTCTCTGCACACTTTTGCCAAATTCTACAGATTTGATACTTTTGCTTCTTCGGAGGCTATTTTTGGGAGAAAGGTTTTGCAAGCCGTGGTGCCTTCTGTTTAGGTAACCTGATTGGCTCCCTCCCTTCATCCGTGTCCTAAAGCTTTGGTATTGGTTCCCACAAGTTATGGATGACGCCGTGGACCGGACACACCAATGTTGGAGAAAACAGAATTTATGCTTACCTGATAAATTACTTTCTCCAACGGTGTGTCCGGTCCACGGCCCGCCCTGGTTTTTTAATCAGGTTTGATAATTTTCTTTCTTTAACTACAGTCACCACGGCACCCTATGGTTTCTCCTTTTTTCTCCTGTCCGTCGGTCGAATGACTGGGGGGGCGGAGCCTGGGAGGGACTATATGGACAGCTTTTGTTGTGCTCTTTGCCATTTCCTGTTGGGGAGGAGAATATTCCCACAAGTTATGGATGACGCCGTGGACCAGACACACCGTTGGAGAAAGTAATTTATCAGGTAAGCATAAATTCTGTTTTTACATGTTTGTTTCCTGTGTCCCCTCTGCCTAATGAGTATTCTGAAGCTGACTACAGTGCTCAGGGTTAGGCAGAAGGTGGAGGGAAGCAAGGAGTCTGCACTTGACAGCCAGAGAACTTGAATTTGTGTAAGAGGTTGTGAGGGTTAGAATACTCAGCTGTGCCAGGAGAAAATTAATGGGCAGAAATTTAACATTCCTGGGGCAAAAAAGAAAACAAACAAAGCACATTTTCTCTATGTCCCTCTATGAGGCCCCATCATGAGTGAGGCCTTAGGTGTTCTTTAGGGCCGCTAATGGGTATTTGTTCACTAATATCATATATAATATATAGAAATTTGGGTATCCACAGATAAAAACTGACTTTTTTTGCTGCATTTGTTTCTCAGTGGCCAAACCCGTTCTTATCACCAAATCTGAGGCCACTTAAGGACAACTATGGGGCAGGGTTAGGCTTGTAAAATCAATATTGTACACTTCTAATTCTGTCTCACTGATTAATCTTGCCAGCTTTATGCAGAAGAAGTTTGCTCAAAATTCACAATACTTATTTTAACTTAACTTATTTAAACATTTTAGTTAAATTTGTAATTAATGCAAACAGAGCCTTTATATCAGCTCCAGGGGTTCTCCAGTTACCTTCTCTCTCCCATGTGCAATTTTGTTTTCCAGAGAGCTTTGTTACTTTCTATGGAAGGCACCCTCATCTCTCTTTGGATTTCCAGATTCTTCCCCTTTTC
This sequence comes from Bombina bombina, assembly GCF_027579735.1. Lineage (NCBI taxonomy): Eukaryota > Metazoa > Chordata > Amphibia > Anura > Bombinatoridae > Bombina > Bombina bombina. The sequence goes on from NC_069502.1 coordinate 167,380,169, forward strand.
TTAGAAAATTTAGTGAGTTCTGCGTTTGTGAAGTCAGCACTATAATCTCTCTCTAGACTAGAGAACGTTTTATTATCTGGCCCATAGAAATTGATGTCGCTCTCTGAGAAACTGAAGCTGACCATTTTTCAGTTTAAATTAAATAAGACATGCAAAGTGCAATCTAATTTGTAAAAGATACACCTAAAAATTAAAAAAATATCAGCCTAATTTGTTGCACAGAAACTTGTGAAGGCATAATCAAAATTTGTAAAATCACAATCCTAAATTCACTGCTGTACAAAATAGAAAGTGCAAAGTTTAAATGCAATAAAATTTAATCTGAAGTGTAAAGTGATATAAAATAGAAAGCACAAAGTGTAAATGCAGCAGTACTGTCATGTCATGCAGTGCTGTATTGCACTGGGCTTGTCTCTACTTCACATACAGAAATTCAGGAAATGTCCCTTGGAGAAGTAAAGCAAAATCTGCCTTTTGAAAATTTCACAATGGAACTCACAGTGCTGGAGGATCATTTTAGATCATCTCACCTGAGCTGGAGAGGTTTTGAATATCAGTGAGAGAAACTCTGATTAAAGGGCCATTGTATTGAAAAAAAAAAGTATGCAATTTCATTTGTTAGAGCTTGTAATTTTATCACCATCAACCCTGCAGATCTATGTATATGAGGTAAACACATAGGTAAAGTACCACTTGGGAACTGCTGGTGGAAACTGACACTGACCTAATCATCAGCAGGGCTAGTCTCATGACCTAGCTGTGCAACTAGTGCTGTGTTTTGCCTCAGTGGGAGTTTTTGCTCTGGACCATCAGTTCTCAGCTGCTCCGGAGCGGTACTTTACCTATGTGTTTAACACCTTTGTTGGGGTTAAAGGGAATGTCTACAATAGATTTTTTTTTTTAAAAGATAGATAATCCCTTTATTACCCATTCCCCAGTTTTGCATATCCAACACAGTTATATTAATATATTACTTTTTACTGCTGTGAGCACCTTTTATCTAAGCATCTTCTGATAGCCCCCTGATCACACTACTTTTTATTTATTTATTATATATTGACTTGCATTTAGTACTGTGTTGTGCTAAATCTTAAATAACTCCTCGGGCGTGAACACAATGTTATCTATATGGCCCACATGAACTAGCAGTCTCCTGTTGTGAAAAGCACATAAAAAAGCATGTGGATAAGACGCGTTCTATAGTGGCTTAGAAACAGGCAAACATTTAGAATTAAATGTTATAAAGTATATTAATGAACCATTGTTGGTTTTGCAAAGCTGGGGAATGGGTAATAAAGGCATCATCTATCTTTTTAAACAATACAAATTTTAGTGTAGACTGTCCCTTTAAGCAAATAGATTTGCATGATCGATATTAATAACATGTCAAGCTCTAACGAATGAGTGCATGTCATTTTTTTACCATGATTGTCCTTTGTTTGCTGAATAAAGCAAATTTTTTTTATTTTTTTTTCTGTGAGGGTGTCAGCCAATGATGCACTGCTGTTAGTTTCTACAGATTTTACCTAACCTTTTCTCCAACATAGGTGTGTCCGGTCCACGGCGTCATCCTTACTTGTGGGATATTCTCTTCCCCAACAGGAAATGGCAAAGAGCCCAGCAAAGCTGGTCACATGATCCCTCCTAGGCTCCGCCTACCCCAGTCATTCTCTTTGCCGTTGTACAGGCAACATCTCCACGGAGATGGCTTAGAGTTTTTTAGTGTTTAACTGTAGTTTTTCATTATTCAATCAAGAGTTTGTTATTTTCAAATAGTGCTGGTACGTACTATTTACTCAGAAACAGAAAAGAGATGAAGAATTCTGTTTGTATGAGGAAAATGATTTTAGCAACCGTAACTAAAATCCATGGCTGTTCCACACAGGACTGTTGAGAGCAATTAACTTCAGTTGGGGGAACAGTTTGCAGTCCCTTGCTGCTTGAGGTATGACACATTCTAACAAGACGATGTAATGCTGGAAGCTGTCATTTTCCCTATGGGATCCGGTAAGCCATGTTTATTACGATTGTAAATAAGGGCTTCACAAGGGCTTATTTAGACTGTAGACTTTTTTTGGGCTAAATCGATTGATATTAACACTTATTTAGCCTTGAGGAATCATTTATTCTGGGTATTTTGATATAATAATATCGGCAGGCACTGTTTTAGACACCTTATTCTTTAGGGGCTTTCCCAAAGCATAGGCAGAGTCTCATTTTCGCGCCGGTGTTGCGCACTTGTTTTTGAGAGGCATGGCATGCAGTCTCATGTGAGAGGAGCTCTGATACTTATAAAAGACTTCTGAAGGCGTCATTTGGTATCGTATTCCCCTTTGGGTTTGGTTGGGTCTCAGCAAAGCAGATACCAGGGACTGTAAAGGGGTTAAAGCTTAAAACGGCTCCGGTTCCGTTATTTTAAGGGTTAAAGCTTCCAAAATTGGTGTGCAATATTTTCAAGGCTTTAAGACACTGTGGTGAAAATTTGGTGAATTTTGAACAATTCCTTCATGTTTTTTCGCAATTGCAGTAATAAAGTGTGTTCAGTTTAAAATTTAAAGTGACAGTAACGGTTTTATTTTAAAACGTTTTTTGTACTTTCTTATCAAGTTTATGCCTGTTTAACATGTCTGAACTACCAGATAGACTGTGTTCTGAATGTGGGGAAGCCAGAATTCCTATTCATTTAAATAAATGTGATTTATGTGATAATGACAATGATGCCCAAGATGATTCCTCAAGTGAGGGGAGTAAGCATGGTACTGCATCATTCCCTCCTTCGTCTACACGAGTCTTGCCCACTCAGGAGGCCCCTAGTACATCTAGCGCGCCAATACTCCTTACTATGCAACAATTAACGGCTGTAATGGATAATTCTGTCAAAAACATTTTAGCCAAAATGAACCCTTGTCAGCGTAAGCGTGGATGCTCTGTTTTAGTTACTGAAGAGCATGACGACGCTGATATTAATATCTCTGAAGGGCCCCTAACCCAATCTGAGGGGGCCAGGGAGGTTTTGTCTGAGGGAGAAATTACTGATTTAGGGAACATTTCTCAGCAGGCTGAATCTGATGTGATTACATTTAAATTTAAATTGGAACATCTCCGCATTTTGCTTAAGGAGGTATTATCCACTCTGGATGATTGTGAAAATTTGGTCATCCCAGAGAAACTATGTAAAATGGACAAGTTCCTAGAGGTGCCGGGGCTCCCAGAAGCTTTTCCTATACCCAAGCGGGTGGCGGACATTGTTAATAAAGAATGGGAAAGGCCCGGTATTCCTTTCGTCCCTCCCCCCATATTTAAAAAATTGTTTCCTATGGTCGACCCCAGAAAGGACTTATGGCAGTCAGTCCCCAAGGTCGAGGGAGCGGTTTCTACTTTAAACAAACGCACCACTATTCCCATAGAGGATAGTTGTGCTTTCAAAGATCCTATGGATAAAAAATTAGAAGGTTTGCTTAAAAAGATGTTTGTTCAGCAGGGTTACCTTCTACAACCCATTTCATGCATTGTCCCTGTCACTACAGCCGCATATTTCTGGTTTGATGAACTGATTAAGGTGCTCGATAGTGACTCTCCTCCTTATGAGGAGATTATGGACAGAATCAATGCTCTCAAATTGGCTAATTCTTTCACTCTAGACGCCTCTTTGCAATTGGCTAAGTTAGCGGCTAAGAATTCTGGGTTTGCTATTGTGGCGCGCAGAGCGCTTTGGTTGAAATCTTGGTCGGCTGATGCGTCTTCCAAGAACAAGCTACTAAACATTCCTTTCAAGGGGAAAACGCTGTTTGGTCCTGACTTGAAAGAGATTATCTCTGATATCACTGGGGGTAAGGGCCACGCCCTTCCTCAGGATCGGCCTTTCAAGGCAAAAAATAGACCTAATTTTCGTCCCTTTCGTAAAAACGGACCAGCCCAAGGTGCTACGTCCTCTAAGCAAGAGGGTAATACTTCTCAGGCCAAGCCAGCTTGGAGACCAATGCAAGGCTGGAACAAGGGAAAGCAGGCCAAGAAACCTGCCACTGCTACCAAGACAGCATGAAATATTGGCCCCCGATCCGGGACCGGATCTGGTGGGGGGCAGACTCTCTCTCTTCGCTCAGGCTTGGGCAAGAGATGTTCTGGATCCTTGGGCGCTAGAAATAGTCTCCCAGGGTTATCTTCTGGAATTCAAGGGACTTCCCCCAAGGGGGAGGTTCCACAGGTCTCAGTTGTCTTCAGACCACATAAAAAGACAGGCGTTCTTACATTGTGTAGAAGACCTGTTAAAAATGGGAGTGATTCATCCTGTTCCATTAAGAGAACAAGGGATGGGGTTCTACTCCAATCTGTTCATAGTTCCCAAAAAAGAGGGAACGTTCAGACCAATCCTAGATCTCAAGATCTTAAACAAATTTCTCAAGGTCCCATCGTTCAAGATGGAAACCATTCGAACTATCCTTCCTTCCATCCAGGAAGGTCAATTCATGACCACGGTGGATTTAAAGGATGCGTATCTACATATTCCTATCCACAAGGAACATCATCGGTTCCTAAGGTTTGCATTCCTGGACAAACATTACCAGTTCGTGGCGCTTCCTTTCGGATTAGCCACTGCTCCAAGGATTTTCACAAAGGTACTAGGGTCCCTTCTAGCGGTGCTAAGACCAAGGGGCATTGCAGTAGTACCCTACCTGGACGACATTCTGATTCAAGCGTCGTCCCTCCCTCGAGCAAAGGCTCACACGGACATCGTCCTGGCCTTTCTCAGATCTCACGGCTGGAAAGTGAACGTGGAAAAGAGTTCTCTATCCCCGTCAACAAGGGTTCCCTTCTTGGGAACAATTATAGATTCCTCAGAAATGAGGATTTTTCTAACAGAGGCCAGAATAACAAAGCTTCTGGACTCTTGTCGGATACTTCATTCCGTTCCTCTTCCTTCCGTAGCTCAGTGCATGGAAGTGATCGGGTTGATGGTAGCGGCAATGGACATAGTTCCTTTTGCGCGCATTCATCTAAGACCATTACAACTGTGCATGCTCAGTCAGTGGAATGGGGACTATACAAACTTGTCTCCAAAGATACAAGTAAATCAGAGGACCAGAGACTCACTCCGTTGGTGGCTGTCCCTGGACAACCTGTCACAAGGGATGACATTCCGCAGACCAGAGTGGGTCATTGTCACGACCGACGCCAGTCTGACGGGCTGGGGCGCGGTCTGGGGATCCCTGAAAGCTCAGGGTCTTTGGTCTCGGGAAGAATCTCTTCTACCGATAAATATTCTGGAACTGAGAGCGATATTCAATGCTCTCAAGGCTTGGCCTCAGCTAGCGAGGACCAAGTTCATACGGTTTCAATCAGACAACATGACGACTGTTGCGTACATCAACCATCAGGGGGGAACAAGGAGTTCCCTAGCGATGGAGGAAGTGACCAAGATTATTCTATGGGCGGAGTCTCACTCCTGCCACCTGTCTGCTATCCACATCCCGGGAGTGGAAAATTGGGAAGCGGATTTTCTGAGTCGTCAGACATTGCATCCGGGGGAGTGGGAACTCCATCCGGAAATCTTTGCCCTAGTCACTCAGCTGTGGGGCATTCCAGACATGGATCTAATGGCCTCTCGTCAGAACTTCAAAGTTCCCTGTTACGGGTCCAGATCCAGGGATCCCAAGGCGGCTCTAGTGGATGCACTAGTAGCACCTTGGACCTTCAAACTAGCTTATGTGTTTCCGCCGTTTCCTCTCATTCCCAGGCTGGTAGCCAGGATCAATCAGGAGAGGGCGTCGGTGATCTTGATAGCTCCTGCGTGGCCACGCAGGACTTGGTATGCAGATCTGGTGAATATGTCATCGGCTCCACCTTGGAAGCTACCTTTGAGACGAGACCTTCTTGTTCAGGGTCCGTTCGAACATCCGAATCTGGTTTCACTCCAGCTGACTGCCTGGAGATTGAACGCTTGATTTTATCGAAGCGAGGTTTCTCAGATTCTGTTATCGATACTCTTGTTCAGGCCAGAAAGCCTGTAACTAGAAAGATTTACCACAAAATTTGGAAAAAATATATCTGTTGGTGTGAATCTAAAGGATTCCCTTGGGACAAGGTTAAGATTCCTAGGATTCTATCCTTCCTTCAAGAAGGATTGGAAAAAGGATTATCGGCAAGTTCCCTGAAGGGACAGATTTCTGCCTTGTCGGTGTTACTTCACAAAAAGCTGGCAGCTGTGCCAGATGTTCAAGCCTTTGTTCAGGCTTTGGTTAGAATTAAGCCTGTTTACAAACCTTTGACTCCTCCTTGGAGTCTCAATTTAGTTCTTTCAGTTCTTCAGGGGGTTCCGTTTGAACCCTTACATTCCGTTGATATTAAGTTATTATCTTGGAAAGTTTTGTTTTTAGTTGCAATTTCTTCTGCTAGAAGAGTTTCAGAATTATCTGCTCTGCAGTGTTCCCCTCCTTATCTGGTGTTCCATGCAGATAAGGTGGTTTTACGTACTAAACCTGGTTTTCTTCCGAAAGTTGTTTCTAACAAAAACATTAACCAGGAGATTATCGTGCCTTCTCTGTGTCCGAAACCAGTTTCAAAGAAGGAACGTTTGTTGCACAATTTGGATGTTGTTCGCGCTCTAAAATTCTATTTAGATGCTACAAAGGATTTTAGACAAACATCTTCCTTGTTTGTTGTTTATTCAGGTAAAAGGAGAGGTCAAAAAGCAACTTCTACCTCTCTCTCTTTTTGGATTAAAAGCATCATCAGATTGGCTTACGAGACTGCCGGACGGCAGCCTCCCGAGAGAATCACAGCTCATTCCACTAGGGCTGTGGCTTCCACATGGGCCTTCAAGAACGAGGCTTCTGTTGATCAGATATGTAGGGCAGCGACTTGGTCTTCACTGCACACTTTTACCAAATTTTACAAGTTTGATACTTTTGCTTCTTCTGAGGCTATTTTTGGGAGAAAGGTTTTGCAAGCCGTGGTGCCTTCCATTTAGGTGACCTGATTTGCTCCCTCCCTTCATCCGTGTCCTAAAGCTTTGGTATTGGTTCCCACAAGTAAGGATGACGCCGTGGACCGGACACACCTATGTTGGAGAAAACAGAATTTATGTTTACCTGATAAATTTCTTTCTCAAACGGTGTGTCCGGTCCACGGCCCGCCCTGGTTTTTTTAATCAGGTCTGATAATTTATTTTCTTTAACTACAGTCACCACGGTACCATATGGTTTCTCCTATGCTAATATTCCTCCTTAACGTCGGTCGAATGACTGGGGTAGGCGGAGCCTAGGAGGGATCATGTGACCAGCTTTGCTGGGCTCTTTGCCATTTCCTGTTGGGGAAGAGAATATCCCACAAGTAAGGATGACGCCGTGGACCGGACACACCGTTGGAGAAAGAAATTTATCAGGTAAACATAAATTCTGTTTTTATTCAATTATATTCTAAAAGGTTTAACTGCTGCGCATATATATATATATATATATATATATATATATATATATATATATATATATATATAAAGTAATATTTCCTCTTTCAGTCTCGGGTGTCATATTGCATTGATGTCCCCTAGCAGCCAAAATAAAAACTAGAATTTGATTGCTATTCTTAGAATTTCCTTTTGCTTAGGCACTTTTAAGACATCTGGAGCATCTCATAGAGCTTGGCTAAGACAAATCAAGTTATTTCTGGTCAGAAGTCAGGATTAGGAAGTAACAAATAAATATATGGAAAACATATCAATTAATATTTTTTTTGTATGGAGTTGTATTTTTGGGTGTGTAAATTCATAACAGGATACTGCATTAATTATTTTAAGAGCTTGATGCTAACATGACGATTGCTTTGACATGAAAGGACGTGTGCGGTTTTGTTGGCATATTGTTAAGCATTTAACGTCAGCATCTACGTTAGCAATCATTAAGGGAATTTTAGAAAGTCTCTTCACACCTGGAGCGGATTGACTTTTGAGGCAACAAAAGTGCGGAAACAATTCCACCCTGCCACACACCTTTCCAAGAATTTAATTATATTCTCAGAAGAGATTTAAGTGTAAGGAAATTAAATGCCTACATGTTTAGCTGCTGTATCAGTGGGCAAGGCATACCCAGCACCTTTTTTTTTTAAAAAAAAAGAGAGATTAAAATCAACATTTCTTTCCCCATAAAAACTGTAACTACGAATAGTAAAATACATTTGTAATGTACTTTTATTATTTATTTTCCTTGCTTTTCCTGTAATTTTTAAATCTGGAAATGTTTTTTCCACACTGCTCCAAAGAGGCTAGAGTGTCTCCTTCAGTATTCAAAATATTGATCATGCAAAATTCTTGACAATCATTCCTTGATCAGTGTTTGAGGTCATGTACATCCCTGATTGGCTGCAACAAAGGCGATAAGCTGAAGATACGTACAATGCTTTTGAAGGGATAAATCCTTGGACTGTTTTTTTTTTCCTTCCATAAGGCAGGGAGAGTCCACAGCTTCTTTTCTTACTGTTGGGAAATACAACACCTGGCCACCAGGAGGAGGCAAAGACACCCCAGCCAAAGGCTTAAATATCCCTCCCACTTGCCCTATCCCCCAGTCATTATTTGCCTTTTGTCACTATAGGAGGTGGCAGAGAAATGTCAGAAGATTTGGATAGTCCTGTATAGGTATGTTCCCTTTGAGAAAGGACTGTAAGAGTATTGATGAAAGTTATAGTCTGGAGATGCAGGGAAAGTTTTTCTGCGAACCCATCCAGACTGTTGCTAACAGCTCCTGAGCAATCAGTGTTGACGAGTTTCACTGCTTGCTGCTACACACTCAAGTCCATGTTAGAAGCGCTGCTGCAAGACTGTCACACTTGAGAGGCTGTGCCTGTTCCACAGCATGGATCCTGTTTTTTATATCTACATTTTAAAACGCTTTACAGGGTCACAGTGTGGCTCCTTTATACCTCGATAGGATCAAGGGTTAATGTCTCCTTCAGGGAGATTATTTGAACAGTTTGGGGATTTAGATCTGCTTAATGTGAGAGTTTTTTTATAGGCTCATAGGCTGCGTGTTTTTGGCTTGGAACAAACAGGCTTCACTTTCGTTTTTGAAGTGTTGCACAGCTCATAATAGCTTGGCGCCCTTTTTCATAGCAGGGGAAGTCCTGTCTTAAGCACCACGTGACTGTGTGCAGTCTCTTTAATTTCCTAAGATCCTGCTGCAGACATCACTCCTGAGAAGAGTGTTTTCACTGTTAGCTGTCTGGGTCTAGGAGGTGCTAAGTGCCCCAGCCATTGGGAGTATTAAGGTGCCGTTTATTAACTAAAAGCGTTTCTTTTTGATTGTCCTTCTGTGGGTATATACAAAGCTATGGAGGACTCTGATACTACATTAGAAGGTTCCGCTCCTTCTGTACTGATTAATAATTCCTGTTTATATTGTGAGGAGGCTGTGGTTTGCCCGCCTGCTCAATTTTGTTCCATTTGCCTAAACACTGTTTTCTGAGTTGGAAACTTCAGTTACTAAACCTTCAGCGGAGGAACCCTCCTTTAGATTTAAAATTAAACATCTGCATTTTTTTATTAAAGGAGGTTCTTTCTGCTTTAGAGGATAGTTCTTCTTTTAGAGAGTCTATGGATAAAAAAATGGAAACGTTTCTGAGGAAGATGTTTAAACATACTGGGTTTTTTTTTCAACCGGCGGCAGCTGTAGCCACGGTTGCTGGAGCAGCTTCCTACTGGTGCTATTCTCTGTCGGAGCTCATTGAGGTGGAGACTTCCCTCGAGGATATTCAGGAGAGAATTAAGGCACTTAGAATTCCTAACTCCTTCATCTGTGACGCGAATATGCAGATTATTTGTATAAATGCAAAGGCTGCTGGCTTTGCGGTTCAAGCCCGCTGGGCTCTCTGGTTGAAGTCTTGGTCTGCGGATATGACTTCTAAATCCAGGCTCCTTTCTCTTCCCTTAGAGGGGAAGATTTTATTCAGTCCTGGGCTGGACTTCATTATATCTACAGTTACTGGAGGGAAGGGTACCTTCCTATCTCAAGATAAGAAGAATAGCCCTAAAGGAACGGCAACTGTCTAATTTTTGTTCCTTTCGTGCTGACAAGTCGCAACGACTGCAGTCCTCTTCCAAGTCCGAGCAGCCCAAGAGTACTTGGAAGCCCGCTCACTCCTGGAATAAGTCCAAACAGACTAAGGAGCCCACAGAGAACAAATCGGCATGAAGGGGCGGCCCCCGATCCGGGATCGAGTAGGGGGCAGACTGTCTCTTTTTTCAGATGCTTGGTTCCAGGATGTACAGGATCCTTGGGTCCTGGAGGTTTTATCTCAAGGATACAGGATAGGATTCAAGTCTCATCCGTCCCAGGGGCAGATTCCTACTCTCCAGTCTTTCAACAAGACCAGAAAAGAGGGCTGCCTTCTTAGGTTGCGTACTGGATCTCTCCTCTCTAGGAGTAATTGTACCTACAGCAGAAAGAGGTTTGGGGTTTTATTCAAACCTTTTTGTGGTTCCAAAGAAGGAGGGAACATTTCGTCCAATTCTGGAACTAAAGTGCCTAAACAAGTTTCTGAGCGTTCCCTCTTTTAAGATGGAGACAATACGGTCAATCCTTCCTCTGGTTCAGGATGGACAGTTTATGACCACAATACCCTGAAGGATGCATACCTTCAAGTTCTGATTCACAGGGAACATCTTCAGTTCCTGAGGTTTGCTTTTCTGGACCAGCACTTCCAGGTCATAGTTCTTCCGTTTGGCCTGGCTACCGCTCCAAGGATATTTACAAAGGTTCTGGGGGCTGTTCTAGCCATTGCCAGAACACGAGGTATTGCAGTAGTACTTTACCTGGACGATATCTTGGTACAGGCACCATCTTTTCGTCTAGTGGAAGACTCACTCTCCTGGTGGCTCTGTCCAGATCATCTGTCCCAAGGCACGTGCTTTTTGAGACCGTCCTGGAAGATTGTGACTACGGACGCAAGCCTTTCCGGCTGGGGAGCCGTTTGGTGTGCCAAGAAAGCACAAGGTCTGTGGACTCAGGAGGAGCCCTTCCTTCCGATCAATATTTTAGAACTCCGGGCAATCTTCAATGCCTTGAAGGCTTGGCCCCTTCTGGGTTCCTCCCAGTTTATCAGAGATTGAGGGCTTAGTCTTAGCCAAGAGCGGGTTTTCTGAGAGTGTTATCGACACTCTGGTTCAAGCTCGTAAGCCAGTTACTCATTGTATGTACCATAAAGTGTGGAGGACTTACTTGTACTGCTGTGAAGAGTGTGGGTTTTCCTGGCATAAGGTTAAGGTTGCCAGAATTTTATCTTTTCCCCAGGATGGACTGGAGAAGGACCTATCTGCTAGTTCCCTGAAGGGACAGATATCGTCCCTGTCGGTGTTACTGCACAAAAGATTGGCTGAGCTTCCGGATGTGCAGTCCTTTGTTAAGGCTCTGGCTAGGATTAGAACCGTGTTTAGATCTGGGGCTCCGCCTTGGAGCCTCAATCTTGTTCTTAGTGTTTTGCAGCAGGCTCCATTTGAGCCTATGCATACTGTTGACATTAAATTGTTATCTTGGAAGGTTCTTTTTTTGTTAGCTATTGCCTCTGCCCGCAGAGTTTCTGAGATTTCTGCTTTGCAATGTGATCCCCGTTACCTGTTTTTTCATGCTGATAAGGCGGTTTTATGCACTAAACCAGGGTTCCTCCCTAAGGTGGTGTAGAATTGTAACATTAATCAAGAAATTGTTGTTCCTTCCTTGTGTCCTAATCCTTCTTCAGCGAAGGAACATTTTCTTTACAATGTACATGTGGTTCGTGCCTTGAAGTTCTATTTTCAGGCTACTAAGGAATTCAGACAATCTTCCTCTTTGTTTGTCATCTATTCGGGAAAGCATAAGGGGCAGAACACTACTTTGACTTCTCTATCCTTCTGGTTGAGGAGTGTCATCCACTTAGCTTATGAGACAGCGGGACGACAGCCTTCTGAGAAGATAACGGATCAGATTTGTAAGGCGGCTACCTGATCTTCCTTACACACTTTTTCTAAATTTTACAAGTTTGATGTGTTTGCTTCGGCTGAAGCAGCTTTCGGGAGAAAAGTTTTGCAGGCTGTGGTGCCCTCAGAATAGGCTCCACCTCTTTTTTCTGTTCCCTCCCTTTATTCATTTATTTCCATTTATTTCCATTATGGAAGGAAAACATAATTTATGCTTACCAGATAAATTCCTTTCCTTCCTGGCAGGGAGAGTCTACGACCCCGCCCGTAATTTATTTTTTTGATGGGCGTCTCTCTTTTTATATTTATCTTCTGGCACCTTTTATAACCTAATTTCTCCTGGTTTCTCCTACTTTTCCTTGTTCCCTCGGCAGAATGACTGGGGGATAGGGGAAGTGGGAGGGATATTTAAGCCTTTGACTGGGGTGTCTTTGCCTCCTCCTGATGACCAGGTGTTGTATTTCCCAACAGTAAGGAATGAAGTTGTGGACTTTCCTGCCAGGAAAGAAAGGAATTTATCTGGTAAGCATAAATTATGTTTTTTTAAATTTTCCTAACAAAACAAGTTTTAAACATTTTCATAAACATTTCTGTTGTTTTAAAGATCTTTTTAAATGCAGTGTTAAAATATATATAAATATATATTATATAATATATAATATATAATATAATATAATATAATATATATATATATAGGTTCCAGAAGGAATAGTTGTAAATCGAAACCGTTGTAAATTGAAACCCAGTTTATAATGTAAGTCAATGGGAAGTGAGGAAGTTAGATTCCAGGCCCCTCTCAAAATTGTCATAAGTAACACCTAATACATTATTTTTAAAGCTTTGAAATGAAGACTTTAAATGCTAAACAGCATTATAAACCTAATTAAATAACCACACAACAGACTGTATCATCAAACTAAGTTTAATGAACAAAAACATTTTTTTACTTGCATTTTTCTGCAAACAGTTCTCTGCATTGTTAGCATGTTAGATAATATTGGGTCTGCACCTATTCTATGCATTTCCATCTGGAGTGATTAATAGGCAGTTAGGCACCCTCACCTCAAGAAGCTGGACAGGAAGATAATAGGGAAGTGGCTGCTAGATCTTGTTGCTTTGAAAGCTGCTCGATAGCTAAGGTCTGTCCTGTGTACACAGATTAATTTCAGTCTGCTAAGCTTGCATAACTTTGCTGCAACACAAACGGACAGCTCCACCTACTGGCTATTTTAATTAGTGCGCTGCTTTTCAATAATAGTCACATGACTGAAAAAATATATAGAGATTGGAGTAGCCGTGTTAGTCTCTCTCTCTGTCTCTGTCTCTGTCTCTCTCTCTCTCTCTCTCTCTCTCCAATTAATCGGTAAGTTTGATCATAAAAATAGTTGTCAACAAATCTCATTATCGATTAGTTGGTCAGTTGCACAGCACCAGCTGCTTTAATCTGATGATCTACTGCAACTAAGATTGTGCAAAAAAAATTGAATTTATTTTTTTTTAAATCTTTTTTTCTATCCGATTAATCGGACAATAATCATCCGATTAATCGGATAGAAAAAAAAATTAATAAATAAAAATGTTTGCACAATACCATGTGCAGGAATTCATCGGATTGAAGCAGCTGGTGGCAACTATTTTTATGATCAATCTTACCGATTAGTTGTTGCAGCCCTAATATATATATATATATATATATATATATATATATATATATATATATATATATATATATATATATATATATATATATATATATATATATATATACTGTGTGTGTGTGTATATATATATATATATTTGTTCTGTGTGTGTGTGTGTATATATATATATATATATATATATATATATATATACACTGTAAGTATATATAGATATTTAGATAGATATACTGTATGTAAATTCCTATGTTCCAAAATGGCAGATTCATGTCAACATTTTTTTTGGTATTTTTGCCTGAATGTAAGTTAAAAAATATATCTGCAAGCAGCGATAGAGGTGGCCATGCGCATCGACTTTGCAATGGCATTAAAGCAGCTAAGTCACAATATAAAGTTTTATAGAAGTTTTTACAATTCTAACATTAGCAGTTGGAAAGAAAACACATTTTCGAAATGTTTGCGTTTTTCAAGATGGCTGCCCCACCATATGATCAAATCTTTCATCACGATCAGATGTAACTCTAGGTGACAATATATGGTTATACAGCAAATTTCACAGCTTTAACATAAGCGGTTGGAAAGAAAACGCATTTTCGAAATTTTCGCATAAACCAATATGGCTGCCACAGCTTGTGACCAATTCCTTCAACATGAACAACTGTGACTCTAGGTCACAACATAAGGCTATACAGCAAGTTTCACAGTTCTAACATAAGCAGTTGCAGAGAAAATAGATTTTCGAAATGTTCGTGTAAAACAAAATGGCTGCCAAATCAGATGATATACAGCCTCCACATTGTGCACAACAGTTCTCACCATAGTAGTCAATAAACATGGCAAAAATAAAGCATTTTTATAAAACGGTTTTTGTTTTAATATTAATTTAAATATGTCTTTAAGGATTTTTGAACATTTCAAAATGACTGCCAAACCACATGACGTATCAACTTCTCTTGAACAAATCTGAATGTTAGTCATAAGATAACTCTATAAACAAAATGTCAAGTCTGTCCCATAAGCGGTTTTGGAGAAGAAGATTTTTGTAGCTTTTAAAAACAGTGCATACGAAACAAAATGGCCGCCAAGCTATGCAATGTATGGCTTTCAAATTGCACATACTAATGCTCACTATAGACCTCTACAATTTGCAGAAGTTTTATGAAAATTTGCAAATGTTTTATTTCACAAAGGTGACTGCGCAATGCAATATTGTCTTTAAGGGTTATGACTGTGTAATCATGTGTCTATTACACTGTAATATTGTTAAATATTGTAAAACTAATGTATAAAGTGCAAAATTACGCAATTAAATGGCGATAAAAAGGTTAATGTCTCACAGCAGCCATGTTGATTATGGAAAAATTGCAATTTTCAAAACTTGGTAGAGGATCTTGCATGGAGCATATGTGCAAAATTGCGCTTTATTGCACTAAGCGGTTTAAGAGAAAAAGATGTTTAAAGATTTTCGCAAAATGCAAGATTGCTGCTACATCATGTGACCAAGGCACTTCTATTGAGCAATGGCAAATCTAGGTCATAGCAGCACTAAGCACAGCAAGTTTCAAAGTTGCAACATAAGCAGTTCCAGAGCTAAAGATTATTAAGCAGTTCTCGAAATTTGTCGCAAAAAAACAATATGGCTGCGTAACCTTATGACCTATGAGTTCAATATTGCATGAGATGTAGCAGAGCAATAGGCTGTACCAGCATACGTGATTTCAAGAGTTTAGCATAAGTAATTTGTGATTTGTGAGCAATTGACTCAAAAGAGGCAGTATTGAATTACAAATAATTACGATAAACATAAAACCAATATTGCTGCCGCATCATGTGACTGATTCTCTCCTAATGAGCAATTGGGAATCTAGGTCACCATATAAGTTTAGACAGCAAATTTCACAGTTCTTACATAAGCGGTTGCAGAGAAAATAGACTTTCAATATTTTCGCGTAAACCAAGATGGCTGCCCGATCGTAAGATATGCAGCCTCTATATTATGCACAATAGTGCTCACTATAGATGTCAAAAATCTTGGCAAAAATAAAGCATTTTTGTAAAACGGTTTTTGTTTTATTAATGATTTAAATATATTGTTAAGCAATTTTGAACAATTCAAAATGGCTGCCAAACCACATGACCAATTGACTTCTCTTGAACAAATCTGAATATTGGTCTTAAGATAACTCTATAAACCAAGTTTCACGTCTGTCTCATAAGCGGTTTCGGAGAAGAAGATTTTTGTAGTTTTTAAAAACAGCGCATACGAAACAAAATGGCCGCCACACTGTACAATGTATAGCTTTCATATTGCACACACTAATGCTCACCATAGACCTCTACAATTTGCAGAAGTTTTATGAAAATTTGCAAATGTTTTATTTCACAAAGGCGATTGCACAGTGCGAATTTTGGCTGTAATATTGTCTTTGAGGGTTATGACTGTGTAATCATGTGTCTATTACACTGTAATATTGTTAAATATTGAAAAACTAATGTATAAAGTGCAAATTTACACAATTAAATGTCGATAAAAAGGTTAATCTCTCACGGCAGCCATGTTGATTATGGAAAAATCGCAGTTTGAACAAACTTGGTAGAGGACCTTGCAAGGACCATATGTGCAAAATTGTGCATCATTGCACTAAGCGGTTTAAGAGAAGAAGATGTTTGAAGATTTTCACATAATGCAAGATGGCTGCCACATCATGTGACCAAGACACTTCTTTTGAGCAATAGCAAATCTAGGTAGCACTAAGCACAGCAATTTTCAAAGTTGTAACATAAGCAGTTCCAGAGCTAAAGATTTTTAAGCGTTTGGCGAAATTTGTCGCAAAAAGCAATATGGCTGCCAGAGCGTGTGACCTATGAGTTCAATTTTTCATGAGATGTAGCAGAGCAATAGGATGTACCAGCATACCTGATTTCAAGAGCTTTGCACAAGCACTTAAGCAGTTATGGGCAATTGAATAAAAAGCTTGGCAGAATAAAAAGAATAATAATAATAATAATAATCCTAACAATAACAATAGGTTGTCCTGCAACTTCGTTGCATGGCCACCTAAAAAACAAAACTTGCTACATTTTGAAACTCCTTCTTTTAGATAAAACAAAGAAAACCGTTGTCAACAGTTCCCCTTTAAGGTCCTTACCATCTTATGCATTTTTGCGGCATAAAAGTTTACCAGACTAAGGGCTAGATTATGAATGGAGCACTGACCGTTACGCACAAGCGAAAAGGGGTTTATCGCAGGTATTTGCGCGCGTTGTGTTTTTCGCTCTTATTACGAGCACTTGAGAGCAAATAAAGTTAACGCTCATCGGGATAGCGTACTTAAAGTGCCATAAAACATGTTGAGAGCTGTGCATATCCTAAAAGGGCTAATTAAGGAAAAATTGTTTGCATGAAAAAATTGTTTAAAAATTGCTGGCAAGTATTTTAAAATAATTTTCAAAAATAAGCAACATTGCTTACATAGCCATGCTGTCTGGAGAAGTCTGCTACACCCCCCGTATCAGTGTTTAAACACAGGCATTGTATTTCAACAGAGCTCACAACTGCTTATTTGCTTCTAGGCAGGCTCCAGCAGATAATCCCTGTGTACTTCTGCATTCTACCAAAGCAACAGTAGATATAGATACAGTCATAGAAGGAAATGTGTGTGGGGGGTTAGAGCTTTACAATTCGGAAACTTAAAAGAAAGGGTTAATGGCGAGGCACTGCAGTTTAATTTTGCAGGTAAAGTAATTTAAAGTACATATTATTATATTTTGTCTCTATCCCAACTTTTTATGTCCCTTTAAGTATTTACAGACGTTTACACATATAAACACATAAATACATATGTATACATATATACACACATTTATTTATATATATATATATATATATATATATATATATATATATATATATATATATATATATATTATAAATCTAAATGAAAGTGAATTGGAGCCCTTTACAGTCAAGTAGATGAAAACATGTAAAAGCATATTTATGCAATATTCATATTTAATAAAGTGTTATGCTGTGTATTTAATGTCAACATTTCACATTCCAATGTTCTGCAAATAGCAGAATATGTTCTATGTGTATATATATATATATATATATATATATATATATATATATATATATATATATATATATATATATATATATACACACACAGTATATATGTGTGTATATATTGTACCAAAATACCATCCGATGTAGAAATATGTATTTATGAATAAATAGAATATATTCTTCTATGTGAAGAACATTGGAATTTGAAATATTAATATTTCTTCTGTTAAGTGTGATCAGTCCACGGGTCATCATTACTTCTGGGATATTACTCCTCCCCAACAGGAAGTGCAAGAGGATTCACCCAGCAGAGCTGCATATAGCTCCTCCCCTCTACGTCACTCCCAGTCATTCTCTTGCACCCAACGACTAGATAGGATGTGTGAGAGGACTATGGTGATTATACTTAGTTTTATATCTTCAATCAAAAGTTTGTTATTTTAAAATAGCACCGGAGTGTGTTATTACCTCTCTGGCAGAGTTTGAAGAAGAATCTACCAGAGTTTTTGCTATGATTTTAGCCGGAGTAGTTAAGATCATATTGCTGTTTCTCGGCCATCTGAGGAGAGGTAAACTTCAGATCAGGGGACAGCGGGCAGATGAATCTGCATAGAGGTATGTAGCAGCTTTTATTTTCTGACAATGGAATTGATGAGAAAATCCTGCCATACCGATATAATGTCATGTATGTATACTTTACACTTCAGTATTCTGGGGAATGGTACTTCACTAGAATTACACTGTAAGAAGTACATAAAGCTGTTTAATAACTAGAAATTATGTTTAACGTTTTTGCTGGAATGTAAAATCGTTTTCATTTGCTGAGGTACTGAGTGAATAAATGTTTTGGGCACTATTTTTCCACTTGGCAGTTGCTTAATCTTTTTTCTGACAGTTTCTGTTCTCTCTCACTGCTGTGTGTGAGGGGGAGGGGCCGTTTTTTGGCGCTTTTGCTACGCATCAGATATTTCAGTCAGCAGCTCATTGTATTTCCTGCATGATCCGGTTCATCTCTACAGAGCTCAGGGGTCTTCAAAACTTATTTTGAGGGAGGTAATTTCTCTCAGCAGAGCTGTGAGAATTATAGTTGACTGAGACAAAAAACGTTTATTCTGTAATTTGTTTCCTGCTTTCAGAATTTGTTATCTTTGCTAATGGGATTAAACCTTTGCTAAAGTTGTGTTGTTTATAAGGATTGAGGCTATAACTGTTTCAATTTATTAATTTTCAACTGTCATAGATTTTCTGTGCTTCTTAAAGGCACAGTACGTTTTTAATATTATTCTAATTGAATTGTATTCCAAGTTGCAAGTTGTTTTGCTAGTGTGTCATTTGTTGCAATGCCAAAGTGGAGCCCAATAGAAATTTATGTACTAACTGTATTGATGCTACTTTAAATAAAAGTCAATCTGTACAAATTGAACAAATTTCACCAAACAACGAGGGGAGAGTTATGCCGACTAACTCGCCTCACGTGTCAGTACCTGCATCTCCCGCTCGGGAGGTGCGTGATATTGTAGCGCCGAGTACATCTGGGCGGCCATTACAAATCACATTACAGGATATGGCTACTGTTATGACTGAGGTTTTGGCTAAATTACCAGAACTAAGAGGTAAGCGTGATCACTCTGGGGTGAGAACAGAGTGCGCTGATAATATTAGGGCCATGTCAGACACTGCGTCACAGGTGGCAGAACATGAGGACGGAGAACTTCATTCTGTGGGTGACGGTTCTGATCCAAACAGACTGGATTCAGATATTTCAAATTTTAAATTTAAACTGGAAAACCTCCGTGTATTACTAGGGGAGGTGTTAGCGGCTCTGAATGATTGTAACACAGTTGCAATACCAGAGAAAATGTGTAGGTTGGATAAATATTTTGCGGTACCGGCGAGTACTGAGGTTTTTCCTATACCTAAGAGACTTACTGAAATTGTTACTAAGGAGTGGGATAGACCCGGTGTGCCGTTCTCACCCCCTCCGATATTTAGAAAAATGTTTCCAATAGACGCCACCACACGGGACTTATGGCAAACGGTCCCTAAGGTGGAGGGAGCAGTTTCTACTTTAGCTAAGCGTACCACTATCCCGGTGGAGGATAGCTGTGCTTTTTCAGATCCAATGGATAAAAAATTAGAGGGTTACCTTAAGAAAATGTTTGTTCAACAAGGTTTTATATTGCAACCCCTTGCATGCATTGCGCCGATCACGGCTGCAGCGGCATTCTGGATTGAGTCTCTGGAAGAGAACATTAGTTCAGCTACTCTGGACGGCATTACGGACAGGCTTAGAGTCCTTAAACTAGCTAATTCATTCATTTCGGAGGCCGTAGTACATCTTACTAAACTTACGGCGAAGAATTCAGGATTCGCCATTCAGGCACGCAGGGCGCTGTGGCTAAAATCCTGGTCAGCTGATGTTACTTCTAAGTCTAAATTGCTTAATATACCTTTCAAAGGGCAGACCTTATTCGGGCCCGGGTTGAAAGAGATTATCGCTGACATTACAGGAGGTAAAGGCCATGCCCTGCCTCAGGACAAAGCCAAAGCTAAGGCTAGACAGTCTAATTTTCGTTCCTTTCGTAATTTCAAAGCAGGAGCAGCATCAACTTCCTCTGCACCAAAACAGGAAGGAGCTGTTGCTACAGACAAGGCTGGAAACCTAACCAGTCCTGGAACAAGGGCAAGCAGACCAGGAAACCTGCTGCTGCCCCTAAAACAGCATGAATTGAGGGCCCCCGATCCGGGATCGGATCTAGTGGGGGGCAGACTTTCTCTCTTCGCCCAGGCTTGGGCAAGAGATGTCCAGGATCCCTGGGCGCTAGAGATAATATCTCAGGGATACCTTCTGGACTTCAAATACTCTCCTCCAAGAGAGAGATTTCATCTGTCAAGGTTGTCAACAATCCAGACAAAGAAAGAGGCGTTTCTACGCTGCGTACAAGAGCTCTTGTTAATGGGAGTAATCCATCCAGTTCCACGATCGGAACAGGGACAGGGGTTTTACTCAAATCTGTTTGTGGTTCCCAAAAAAGAGGGAACTTTCAGACCAATCCTGGACTTAAAGATCCTAAACAAATTCTTAAGAGTTCCATCGTTCAAGATGGAGACTATTCGGACAATTTTACCTATGATCCAAGAGGGTCAGTACATGACCACTGTAGATTTAAAAGATGCTTACCTTCACATACCGATTCACAAAGATCATTACCGGTACCTAAGGTTTGCCTTCCTAGACAGGCATTACCAGTTTGTGGCTCTTCCATTCGGATTGGCTACAGCTCCAAGAATCTTCACAAAGGTTCTGGGTGCTCTTCTGGCGGTACTAAGACCGCGGGGAATCTCGGTAGCTCCATACCTAGACGACATTCTGATACAAGCTTCAAGCTTTCAAACTGCCAAGTCTCATACAGAGTTAGTACTGGCATTTCTAAGGTCACATGGATGGAAGGTGAACGAAAAGAAAAGTTCACTCGTTCCACTCACAAGAGTTCCCTTCCTGGGGACTCTTATAGATTCTGTAGAAATGAAGATTTACCTGACAGAGGACAGGCTAACAAGACTTCAAAGTGCTTGCCGCACCCTTCATTCCATTCAACACCCGTCAGTGGCTCAATGCATGGAGGTAATCGGCTTAATGGTAGCGGCAATGGACATAGTACCCTTTGCACGCTTACACCTCAGACCACTGCAACTGTGCATGCTAAGTCAGTGGAATGGGGATTACTCAGACTTATCCCCTTCTCTGAATCTGGATCAAGAGACCAGAAATTCTCTTCTATGGTGGCTTTCTCGGCCACATCTGTCCAGGGGGATGCCATTCAGCAGACCAGACTGGACAATTGTAACAACAGACGCCAGCCTTCTAGGTTGGGGTGCCGTCTGGAATTCTCTGAAGGCTCAGGGACAATGGAGTCAGGAGGAGAGTCTCCTGCCAATAAACATTCTGGAATTGAGAGCAGTTCTCAATGCCCTCCTGGCTTGGCCCCAGTTGACAACTCGGGGATTCATCAGGTTTCAGTCGGACAACATCACGACTGTAGCTTACATCAACCATCAGGGAGGGACAAGAAGCTCCCTAGCTATGATGGAAGTATCAAAGATAATTCGCTGGGCAGAGTCTCACTCTTGCCACCTGTCAGCAATCCACATCCCGGGAGTGGAGAACTGGGAGGCGGATTTCTTAAGTCGTCAGACTTTTCATCCGGGGGAGTGGGAACTCCATCCAGAGGTCTTTGCCCAAATACTTCGACGTTGGGGCAAACCAGAGATAGATCTCATGGCGTCTCGACAGAATGCCAAGCTTCCTCGTTACGGGTCCAGATCCAGGGATCCAGGAGCAGTCCTGATAGATGCCCTGACAGCACCTTGGGACTTCAGGGTGGCTTACGTGTTTCCACCCTTCCCGATGCTTCCTTGATTGATTGCCAGAATCAAACAAGAGAGAGCATCAGTGATTCTAATAGCACCTGCGTGGCCACGCAGGACTTGGTATGCAGACCTGGTGGACATGTCATCCTGTCCACCTTGGTCTCTACCTCTGAAACAGGACCTTCTGATACAGGGTCCCTTCAAACATCAAAATCTAACTTCTCTGAAGCTGACTGCTTGGAAATTGAACGCTTGATTTTATCAAGACGTGGGTTTTCTGAGTCAGTTATTGATACCTTAATACAGGCTAGGAAACCTGTTACCAGAAAAATTTACCATAAGATATGGCGTAAATACCTATATTGGTGTGAATCCAAAGGTTACTCTTGGAGTAAGGTTAGGATTCCTAGGATATTGTCTTTTCTACAAGAAGGTTTAGAAAAGGGTTTATCTGCTAGTTCATTAAAGGGACAGATCTCAGCTCTGTCCATTCTGTTACACAAACGTCTGTCAGAAGTTCCTGACGTCCAGGCTTTTTGTCAGGCTTTGGCCAGGATTAAGCCTGTGTTTAAAACTGTTGCTCCACCATGGAGTTTAAACCTGGTTCTTAATGTTTTACAGGGCGTTCCGTTTGAACCCCTTCATTCCATTGATATAAAGTTGTTATCTTGGAAAGTTCTATTTTTAATGGCTATTTCCTCGGCTCGAAGAGTCTCTGAACTATCAGCCTTACATTGTGATTCTCCTTATTTGATTTTTCATTCGGATAAGGTAGTTCTGCGTACTAAACCTGGGTTCTTACCTAAGGTAGTTACTAACAGGAATATCAATCAAGAGATTGTTGTTCCTTCTTTGTGCCCAAATCCTTCTTCGAAGAAGGAACGTCTACTGCACAACCTGGATGTAGTCCGTGCTCTAAAATTTTACTTACAGGCAACTAAGGAATTTCGACAAACGTCTTCTCTGTTTGTCGTTTACTCTGGGCAGAGGAGAGGTCAAAAAGCTTCTGCTACCTCTCTTTCTTTTTGGCTTCATAGCATAATTCGTTTAGCTTATGAGACTGCTGGACAGCAGCCTCCTGAAAGAATTACAGCTCATTCTACTAGAGCTGTGGCTTCCACTTGGGCCTTCAAGAATGAGGCCTCTGTTGAGCAGATTTGCAAGGCTGCAACTTGGTCCTCGCTTCATACTTTTTCCAAATTTTACAAATTTGACACTTTTGCTTCATCTGAGGCTATTTTTGGGAGAAAGGTTCTTCAGGCAGTGGTTCCTTCTGTATAAAGAGCCTGCCTATCCCTCCCGTCATCCGTGTACTTTTGCTTTGGTATTGGTATCCCAGAAGTAATGATGACCCGTGGACTGATCACACTTAACAGAAGAAAACATAATTTATGCTTACCTGATAAATTCCTTTCTTCTGTAGTGTGATCAGTCCACGGCCCGCCCTGTTTTTAAGGCAGGTAAATATTTTTTAATTTATACTCCAGTCACCACTTCACCCTTGGCTTTTCCTTTCTCGTTGGTCCTTGGTCGAATGACTGGGAGTGACGTAGAGGGGAGGAGCTATATGCAGCTCTGCTGGGTGAATCCTCTTGCACTTCCTGTTGGGGAGGAGTAATATCCCAGAAGTAATGATGACCCGTGGACTGATCACACTACAGAAGAAAGGAATTTATCAGGTAAGCATAAATTATGTTTTTCATGTTGGGTTTGTGCACAAGTAGGGTGTTTTTCCCCCCACTTATTTTGCTCCATACACTTCTACGCTGGCATACATTATCGAGTGTGCAATATTCGCTCATCGGGTTAGCTCACTAATGAAAACTTTACTTTTATCCTGTAATACAAGCAGTACCTGATACACGCAAAAACCTTACTTCTATTGGAATTAGCGCTCGAGCAGGAGGGTTAAATACCGCTCCACTTCTAATCTGGCCCTAAATGATTTTTCTAATTCAATGTAAACACAAATTAGCTAGAAGGTATAATAAAGTCAACACTTTTCAAAATATAATTTTTGTTTACAATTAAATCTAAGGTCAGCTTGTAGAGTCTGCAGCTGAAGGACACTCAAGCACAATGTCAGAGATATCAGATACAAAATGTGCCAACTGCAAAAGATAGTTTAGAATTTGCAGGTGTTTGAACAAGGACATTATATAGATACATAATTATAGACTTTTTTAATATGATATTTTAGAGCATTTTATTACTGCGCTGTTGCTTGCATAGAACTGTGTGTGAAACCCCTACAAAGAGGTTAAGCGCAAAGTTAAAGTCAGCTCCAGTGCATCAATGCACTACTGGAAGCTAGCTGAACACATTTGGTTAGCCAATGACAAGAGACAAAGGTATATAGCCACCAATCACCAGCTCCAGAAGTGCATTGCTGCTGCTGTGTACATAAGTCTTTTTATCAAGGATACCACAGTAAATGTATAAAAATGAATTTAGCCCTTTGAGTGCTAAGCACTTTCCCACCTGGGTGCTAAGGTTTTTTAAAGTTTATTTTTATTTTATACTTTTAAAAATATATTTTTTTAACTTTTTTTTTATTATTTCAGATCCCTTTCCAACGGTGGGTCTTGAGGGTCTGTAGCTGCTTAGATGCCTGAGATACTTCTAAGCAGCATGCCCCCTGCTCCTATATTTAACATTGTTAATGTTAAATAAAGTTGCGCGGTGACGTCATCACGCTTAACGTGAAGCCCCGGCGATGCCTGTCATTATGCAGGCCAGATCGCCAGGGTAGGAGCCGGTGAGAGCCCCCAGATCTCCCTCAAAGTGGGAGAGTGCTAGTGATGGCTCTGAGCCGTCATTAGCACCTGACTGAGACAATTTGTGACGGCTCAGAGCCGTCATTAGCACTCAAGGGGTTAAAGGTGTCATGACAATTCAGTTTCGACTTTCATGCCCCTGTATAGGTTTCTATATTATATACATCATATGTTATACCTTTACGAGCATACCAGATATTGCGATTAAAGGGACATACTCGGGATATCTGAAATGTAGAGCAGAGCATTTAAATGCAGTTGAAATTGTTGCTGCACTATGCTTCAGTTTGAAAGAAAAAAAATCTTTCATTTCTTTCTAATGACACGGTGAGTCCACAGATCATCTCTAATTACTATTGGGAATATCACTCCTGGCCAGCAGGAGGAGGCAAAGAGCACCACAGCAAAGCTGTTAAATATCACCTCCCTTCCCTCCAACCCCAATCATTCTCTTTGCCTATGTTAAGAGCAAGGAGGTGGTAAAGTTTAGGTGTCTGGAAGAAGATTCTTCAATCAAGATTTTATTATTTTACAGCAGTGCAAGTTTGTTCTGCTTTTTCCTGGGGTTTAGCCGTAGCCCATGTCAGTCTCTTCAGTAGAGCAGTGGTGGCTTTTAAGCAATTGGGAACTTGTGGGGTATAATCCTCACTGCGCCTCCAAAATAGTTGTTGCTGCCCTAACTTGAAATCCTGAGTAAGATTACTCAGTCTTTGCCTTTTTTTCACAGGTCCATGTGAGGGAGAATGCCTCTCAAACCTAGTGAGCTGCCCTGCTGCCAGCCAGATTACATTGAGGTAAGTGCTAATTTTATTTTTCTAAGCAAGTATAAGGAAAAATATGGCACTTTAACTCTGTATGGGACACCAGATGCATTGATCCTATTGTGGGTTAATAGGAGAAAGTAAGACAGTGTTTGCAGGCACTGGGGACGAGAGGAGACATAGGCTCAGTTGATGTATGGTTCCGGTCAGGGTGTTAGTGTTTTTACTTGCTTCCGGCTAGATTAAAACAGATTAATGCCGGCTGGGAGGATAGCTTGATACGCCCACGATGGGCGGGACGGTCTGAAGCGGCAAAGAGTCTGTTGCACGCTTTTGTTTCTCACTTCCTGTGATGCGGAGGAGAGACGTACTTATTGCGGCTCTGCAGTTTTCAGTGAAACGGTCGCCGGATACTGGTTGGAGCAGCTCTAGGTTGAGTCCGGATTTCATCTAGCTATTGTCTCCGGCAAACAGCAGGGCAGGTAGGCGCCTCAGCAGAGCTAAGCTGAGGTGTAGAGCCTGTCTTGGGTGCTCCAGAACAAAGTTTTTTTGCATTGAAAATTTTTTATTTTTAAAATTTAAAGGTACAGTAATTTTTTTTGCATTAATTTCAAATTAAAATATAAGTTTTTTTATTTCTTATTTGCTCAAATATTGGGTAAAGATGGATCAAGAGGCCCTGCAAAATGTTACTTGTACTTTGTGTTTTGATGCTAATGTGGAACCACCAATCCCTTTTTGTTTCTCATCTATTGAGAGAACATTGCATTACAGGGATAGTCTTTTTGATCCTGAGCCATCATTGTCTAAGGCGGATGCTGTTCAGGGGTCTCCTGTTAAAGATATGCCGCAGCTTTCTCCTCAAGTGTCCCAAACTTTATCGTCCACACATGCAGTGCCCTGCGTTTCCTCTCACACTCCGATTGGAGTTACGTTGCAAGACATTGCTACCCACATATCTTCTGCGGCAACTGATGTGCCAAATGCTTTTCCCATGCTGCAGGGAAAGTGCAAGAGGAAATTTAAGGAATCAGTGAGTAAGGTTTCTGATACAGTCGTGGCTATTCCGAATGTTCCTTCCCAGAAGTCTGAGGAGGAAGAAACTTTGGGGCGTCTGAGGGGGAAGACACCTCCGTTTGTTTTGGCTACCTTGGACGACTCCAACACTACTGTCGTAATCAATCCTAAGAAATCTAGTAAGCTAAACAAGTACTTTGATGTAACTTCCATGGTGGAGGTTCTCCCTGTACCAGACCGAGCTACAGAGATTATTGCTAGGTAATGGGAGAGACCTGGGATTCCCTTTTCTCCATCCACAATTTTTAAGAAAATGTTTCCAATAGCTGACTCCATCAAGGATGACCAATTTTAGATCTCAAAAGTCTAAACAAGTTCCTCAGAGTACCGTCCTTCAAGATGGAAACTATTCGTTCCATTCTTCCCTTGGTTTAAGAAGGTCAAATCATGACAACTGTAGATTTGAAGGATGCGTACCTTCATATTCCCATCCACAGAGATCATTACAAGTTTCTGAGGTTTGCCTTTCTAGACAAACACTTCCAGTTTGTGTCTCTTCCTTTTGGCCTTGCCACAGCTCCCAGAATTTTCTCAAAGGTCCTGGCAGCCCTGTTGGCGGTGCTCCGGTTGCGGGGCATTGCTATGGTGGCTTATCTGGACGACATTCTGGTCCAGGCGCCTTCCTTTCAAAAAACAAACTCTCACACGGAGATGTTGTTATCTTTTCTGCGTTCTCACGAATGAAAGGTGAATTTGGGAAAGAGTTCCTTGATTCCAGCTATAAGGGTAGTATTCCTGGGAATCATAATATTTGAGCATATTTCTGACAGAGGTCAGAACATCAAAAATCCTTGGCCGTCTGTAGCTTAATGTATGGAGGTGATCGGTCTGATGGTAGCTGCCATGGACATCATTCCGTTTGCCAGGTTCCAACTCAGACCTCTGCAGTTATGCATGCACAGACAATGGAACGGGTATTATGCGGTTCTGTCTCCGCTAATTCATCTGGATCAGGCGACAAGAGACTCTCTTCCTTTGGTGGTTGTCTCAGGATCATCTCTCCCAGGGAACCTGCTTTTGCAGACCCACCTGTGTGATTGTGACAACGGACGCCAGCCTGCTGGGATGGGGAGCAGTCTGGGGCTCACTAAAGGCTCAGGGGACATGGACTCAGGGAGTCTGCTCTCCCCATAAACATCCTAGAGCTGATGGCAATCTTCAATGCTCTTATAGTCTGACCTCAGTTAGCTTACATCAACCATCAGGGAGGAACTCAGAGTTCCTTGGCCATGACAGAGGTAGCCAAGATTATTCAGTGGGCAGAGACCCACAACTGTTGTTTATCTGCGATCCACATTCCAGGAGTGGACAATTGGGAAGCGGATTTTCTGAGCAGACAGACTTTTCACCCGGGGAGTGGAAACTCCATCCGGGGGTGTTTTCCAACTTGATTCTTAAATGGGGACAGCCGGAGCTGGAGCTCATGGCATCTTGACAGAATGCCAAGCTCCTGAGGTACGGGTCGAGGGATCCTCAGGCTGTACTGATAGATGCTCTGGCGGTCCCTTGGAATTTCAGTCTAGCATACCTATTTCCTCCGTTTGCGCTCCTTCCTCTGGTCATTACTCAAATCAAACAGGAGAGGGCATCAGTGATCCTCATTGTGCCGGCGTGGCCTCGCAGGATCTGGTATGCAGACCTAGTGGAAGGACCTTCTACTTCAAGGGCCCTTCCTTCACCCAAATCTCGTTTCTCTAAAGCGGACTGCTTGGAGATTGAACGCTTAATTTTATCTAAGCGTGTTTTTTTCTGAGTCGGTCATTGAGACTATGATTCAGGCTCAGAAACCTGTTACCAGAAAGATTTACTATAAGATATGGCGTAGATATCTGTATTGGTGTGAATCCAGGTGTTTTGCTTGGAGTAGAGTTCGAATTCCTAGGATTTTGTCTTTTCTCCAGGAGGGTCTGGAGAAGGGATTATCTGCCTTGTCTATTTTGTTGCATAAACGTTTGGCGGATGTTCCAGACGTGCAATCTTTTTGTCAGGCCTTGGTCAGAATCAGGCCTGTGTTCAAACCGGTTGCTCCTCCCTGGAGTCTTAACCTTGTTCTTAAAGTTCTACAGCAGGCTCCATTTGAGCCTATGCATTCCTTAGATATTAAGATGTTATCTTGGAAAGTTTTGTTTCTTGTTACAATTTCTTCTGCTCGCAGAGTCTCAGAACTCTCGGCGTTGCAGTATGAATCCCTTACCTTATTTTTCATTTTGATAAGGTAGTTCTGCGTACTAAGTTATGTTTCCTTCCTAAAGTGGTTTCGGATAGGAACTTTAATCAGGAGATTGTTGTTCCTTCTTTGTGTCCTAACCCTTCTTCTCATAAAGAGCGTCTGCTGCACAACCTAGATGTGGTGCGTGCGTTGAAATACTATTTACAGGCGACTAAGGACTTTCGCCAGTCTTCTGCTTTGTTCATTGTTTTCTCTCGGAAACGCTAGGGTCAGAAAGCTACAACTACTCTTTCTTTGTGGCTGAAGAGTATAATTCGTTTGGCCTATGAAACTGCTGTGCAGCAGCCTCCTGAGAGAGTCATGGCTCATTCCATGAGGGCTGTTTTCTCTTCCAGGGCATTAAAAAATAAAGCTTCTGTGGAACAGAATTGCAAGACTGCAACTTGGTCCTCTCTACACACTTTTTCAAAATTCTATAAATTTGATACTTTTGCCTCGGCTGAGGCTTCTTTTGGGAGAAAGGTTCTTCAAGCAGTGGTGCCTTCCGTCTAGGTACCCTGTCTTTTCCCTCCCTTATCATCTGTGTCCTCTAGCTTGGGTATTGATTCCCAATATTAATTACATGATCCGTGGACTCACCGTGTCATTAGAAAGAAAACCAAATTTATGCTTACCTGATGAATTTCTTTCTTGACACGGTGAGTCCACGGCCCGCCCTGTTTATTTAGACAGGTTTTTGTGTTGTAAACCTCAGGCACCTCTGCACCTTGTGGGCCTCAGCAGTAGGGATAAAATAAGAAGCTAAAAAACGATAGTGGAAAACCTTATTTGCTCCAGTAACAAGTTCGGATTGGCTCCTCCAAAAAAGTAACTCATGGGTGGAGTTTAACCATTGAAAAACATTTGCAGCAGATGTGTGAATGCATTATGTAGATGTATTGCCAGATAGCTTAAACAATATTGCAATTCCAAAGTGTTTTATGTACCTTTAATTTATTAAACACTTTTTTTTTCCTTTTTATTTGAACGTGTCACTTTTTAACTACTGCATGAAAAGAATCATCTTACTGCTAGAGAGGAAAGGACAGTACCTATAATTGTGTTATTATTTTCACCTTTTTTGTATACTTATTTTTAACATGGAAACATGTGCTTCCTGTACTGATAGAAAAACTTTGAAGGCTACTGACAGAAATAAAAAAAAATAAAAAATGGATTCTTCATTAAGCAGGACATCCTTGTCATTTCCTTTTAACAGCTTGTTTTAGTGGATGGACCACACGCCATATCTATTTTTTTCCTTCCTTGTAAGTAGACACGTGCACAATGGGTTATAACATCACTCAAGACCCAACTTATCACGTGACCTGCACGGTACACGCATATGCTCCCATATTACGTTATAGACTTTGCCTACCCAGTAATTGATCACAGATATTAAATTTCAATATTACAAAATAATGAATAGGTCTCTGTACTATCTTATAGAGTAAGGTTGCAATGGGGAAAATGGATATGAAACACTTAGCAACTGTACTAAAAATATCTCTTTTTTTTTTTTTTTTTTTTTTTAATAAGCCAAAGTAAATGTTGGTTTAATGAACAGCAGTATATGAAAGTATCAAATTCACACATATTCCAGAATTTGTTGTGAAAACTGACAACAGACTCTGGTCCAATTAAGGCCACCTCTAAAGTAAAGATAAAATTCAACTTGAATAATTCTGATATAGCGCGCTATTTTAAACAAGTTTCCAATTTACATATGAAATTGCTTTTGGCATCTTTTTTTACTTACCTATCTAGGCTTAGGAGCAGTAATGTACAGCTCTGAGCTAGCTGGTGATTGGTGAATACACATATATGCCTCTTGTCATTGTTTCACCAGATGTGTTTAGCTAACTCCCAGTAGTGCATTGCTGCTCCTTCAACAAAGGATACCAAGAGAACGAAGAAAACTTGATTCTAAAAGTAAAGTGGAAAGTTGATTAAAAAATACATCCTATATCTGAATCATGAAAAGTTTGATTTTGACAGACATTCAACGCATTCAGATTCTTTATCAGTTTAAAGCAGCGTTTCTCAAACTTTTTGTAGCAAGTATCCCTAAGTACTCCAGCTGCAACACGCAAATGTTGCTGGGCACTTGCGCAAACCCCAGAGTGTATTAAATTGGTATCAGATATTTTTCTTTTTTCATGAATTTAGTTTTAATATCCAGTTATGAAACAGTGCTCCTTTAGTAAAAACAAGTATGCTAAATCAGTGTTTCTCAACCTTTTTGTAGCAAGTGCCCCTGTAGGCTCTCATTTGATTTCTATGTAGCCCAACTGTAGCACAAATATTGTTGATTTTTTTTACATGAGCAAAAATGGAAATCACATGTATCGCTTGATTTCACAAGCTTGTATCAGATATGTTAATAAAGTAAATATATAGGAATCAGAAATTTGTTTTATTTTTTTCCGGAATTTAATATTTGGCATAATTACTACAGAGAATAATAAACACATAAAACGCAGATATATTGTCCATTGATATGAATAATTATATGCAATCAATGTGCTTCTTACATTAACAAAAATAGGTAAATAAACTCTTTTCTGTATGACGATGGAAGTAATATTTATGGTACAAACTTTTTATATTTAATAACAATTTCAGGCACAGTTTATCTGTCTCGTTTTACTGCGGCACACGTCGGTATGATGCGCTTTACCTATTTCACAGCGTCAGATTTATCTGGCACTTGTCTCTGTGACACTTAATTACAGTAATACACTTTCTATGTTCATATCAGTGAAGCTCAACTCCAGCCCTCATATGTCACTAAAATGACAGAATATAAGGTTTTACCAATTTGAGGGGAATCCGTGATTGAGCAGTCATAAAACCCAGGTAGGGAAATACTCACACTCTGCCTTGTTAGAAGTGCTTAAGGGTAGAAATGAGAAACAAACACACTCCTTGCCACTGCAGATCCTGAGCTGTGCTGCCGCTACAGGAAACAGGAAGATGTGTCAGACACCGCTTTGGCTAAAGGGGTGTGCAGGCTGCAAGCGGTGGAGAAGTCCAAGATAAAGGTTAAAATATAACTTTTAATGAGAAGGCATAAAAAATGACATGCAGGTGGGGAGCCACCTAGGCAACCCTTATGTGTTTTGTGCCTGTTATTGGCACTTAGTCATAGGATCACATGACTAAATGCCAATAACAGGCACACAACGCATAAGAATTGTCTATGGGGCTCACCACTCGCATTTAATTTTTTATGCCTTCTCATTAAAAGTTATATTTTAACCTTTATCTTGGATTTGTTGTGCGCTGCTCTCTTTTTTCCTAGAAATGAGAAACACAGCTTTCTTTGATATGTCATATTTACAATAGCTACATCAGTAAAAAAAAAAATGAAGGCCAGCCCTTGGAATACCCCTCGACAATGCCCCAAGTACCCCCAGGGGTACACGTACCACAGGTTGAGAAACTAGGTGCTAAATCAAAGTAAACCTAAAAAGAAACATATCGTGTAAAAAAACCTGCAAAATAAGCACTTAGACGACATCATTGTAGCCACTGCCTTCAGGGAGAAAAAGGAGCTGACATATTGGGATTGCCTGGTATTTCGGGGCTGGACTGTACTGTGAAGTCAGGATCAGACTGATATGCTACAGGAAAGTTCTTTTCTGTGAAAGGCACATATTGAGCAAAAAGAGGCTGCTTCTAGGGTGGTAACTAGCCATAGAACAAGCTATTATTCGTTCCCAGGTTGAGCGCTTCTCTCTTTTTATTTATGCAAATTATGACACTTAGGGAAGTCTCCCTAAGTGTGATGCGGGAATCCAGACGTGGACCCGTTGCTCAGTGTGCCTAGAGGGATATGGCTGCACCTCACTGACGAGGCCCACAATAGGCCGAAACGTACGTCTGGGGTTTTGCTGTTTCTCTTGTTCATAGAGGGATTGCCTGGTATTTCGGGGCTGGACTGTACTGTGAAGTCAGGATCAGACTGATATGCTACAGGAAAGTTCTTTTCTGTGAAAGGCACATATTGAGCAAAAAGAGGCTGCTTCTAGGGTGGTAACTAGCCATAGAACAAGCTATTATGCTATTGTTCGTTCCCAGGTTGAGCGCTTCTCTCTTTTTATTTATATTGGTAACTTAAGTTGCATTCTGTCCACTTCTGAGCATGGGCAAAACTGACTTCCTGTATATCCGTCCCTAAGGTGGATGGCGCTATCTCCACGTTAGCTAAACATATTACTATCCCTCTTGAGGATAGTTCATCTTTCAGAGAGCCGATGGATAAGAAGATGGAAACTTTTCTCAGAAAAATGTTTCAGCATACTGGATATTTATTTCAACCGGCAACGGCTGTTGCTTCGGTTGCTGGAGCTGCGGCCTACTGGTGCAACTCCTTAGCGGATTTGATCGAGGTGGAGGGTCCCTTTGATGTTATCCAAGAAAGAATTAAGGCTTTAAGAATTACTTATTCTTTTATCTGTAATGCAAATATGCAGATTATTCACCTGAATGCTAAGATCTCTGGTTTCTCAGTGCAGACACGTCGGGCGCTCTGGCTGAAGTTCTGGTCTGCGGACATGACTTCTAAGTCTAGACTACTTTCCCTCCCCTTTAAGGGAAGCATTTTATTTGGTTCAGGCCTGGAATCCATTATTTCCACGGTTACAGGGGGCAAGGATGCCTTCCTACCGCAGGATAAAAAGAACAAATCTAAGGGACAAGGATCTAATTTTCTTTCCTTTCGTTCTGAAAAGTTCCAACATCAGCAGTCCTGCTCTAAGCAGGATACAAGATAGGTTTCAAATCTCATCCACCCAAGGGCAGATTTCTCCTCTCAAGCCTGTCTTTAAAACCTGAAAAGAGGGAAGCCTTTCTGGGTTGCGTGCAGGATCTGTCCTCCTTAGTGGTCATTGTCCCGGTTTCTATTGCAGAAAGAGGTTTGGGATACTACTCAAACCTGTTTGTGTTCCCAAAGAAGGAGGGAACTTTTCGCCTAATTCTGGACCTAAAGTGCTTAAACAAGTTTCTAAATGTCCCCTTGTTCACTATGGAGACAATAAGTTCATGAAGGACAGTTCATGACCACTATAGATCTGAAGGATGCCTACCTTCATGTTCCAATCCACAGGGACCACTTCCAGCTCCTAAGGTTTGCTTCCTGGATCAGCACTTTCAGTTCATTGCACTACCATTTGGTCTAGCTACGGCCCCAAGAATCTTTACAAAGATTCTAGGGGCTCTCCTGGCTGTCGCCAGAACCCAAGTTATAGCAGTAGCTCCCTACTTGGATGACATTCTGGTTCAAGCACCATCCTTTCGTCTAGCGGAGGACTATTCGGTATCTCTTCTCTCACTTCTTCGATCACATGGATGGAAGATAAACTTAGAGTAGAGTTCTCTTATTCCAAGCACCAGGGTAGAATTCGTGGGTACTATAATAGATTCAATATCCATGAGGATATTTCTCACCGACCAGAGGCGGTGCAAGCTAGCTTTGGCATGTCTTGCCCTCCGGACCTCCTTAAGGCCAACTGTGGCTCAGTGTATGGAGGTAATTGGTCGTATGGTATCCAGCATAGACATAATTCCCTTTGCCAGGTTCCGTCTCAGACCATTAAAGCTGTGCATGCTGAGACAGGGGAATGGCGATCATTCGGATCTGTCTCAACAGATTTCTCTGGACAGCCAGTCGAGAGAATCGCTCTCTTGGTGGCTCTGTCCAGATCATCTGTCCCGAGGACATCCTTTCTACGACCATCCTAGGAGATTGTGACTACGGACGTGAGCCTCTCAGGATGGGGAGCTGTTTAGTGTGCCAGGAAGGCACATGGCCTGTGGTCTCAGGAGGAATGCTCCCTCCTGATCAACATTCTGGAACTTCGAGCAATCTGCAATGCTCTGAAGGCTTGGCCTCTTCTGGGTTCTTCCCAGTTTATCCGATTCCTATCAGACAATATAACCTCAGTGGCTTAAATCAACCATCAGGGGGGGAACAAGAAGCTCCTTAGCGATGGGGGAAGTATCTCGGATTCTGGAGTGGGCGGAGGCCCACAGCTGTTTGCTGTCAGCGATCCACATTTCCGGGTGTGGACAACTGGGAAACGGATTTTCTCAGCAGACAATCCTTTCATCCGGGGGAATGGTCTCTCCAATCCCGAAGTGTTTGCGGAGATATGCTACATGTGGGGGATGCCGGAGATAGATCTCCATGGCGTCTCGTCTAAATACCAAATTACCCAGATATGGGTCAAGGTCCAGGGAACTTCAGCCGGAGCTAATAGATGCATTAGCGGTGCATTGGAGGTTCAATGTAATCTACCTTTTTCCGCCATTACCACTCCTTCCTCGGGTAGTGGTCCGCATCAAGTAGGAGCAGGTGTCAGTAATACTGATTGCTCCATTGTGGCCACGAAGGACGTGGTTCGCAGTTCTGGTGAGGATGTCGTCTTCTCCTCCATAGAAGTTACCTTGTTGCAGGGATCTGCTGGAACAAGGTCCTTTTGTTCATCAAAATCTAGATTCTCTGAGGCTGACTGCATGGAGATTGAACGCTTAGTCCTTGCCAAGAGAGGTTTTTCTGAGAGAGTTATTGATACTCTCATAGCATCTATCATAAGGTGGAGAGAACCTACTTATTCTGGTGTGAAGAGCATGGATTTCCTTGGCATGAAGTTAAGGTTGCCAGGATTCTGTTGTTTCTCCTGGATAGTCTGGAGAAGGGTCTTTTGGTTAGTTCCCTAAGGGGACAGATTTCGGCCTTGTCTGTTTTACTGCACAAGAGACTCTCTGAGCTTCCAGATGTTCAGTCTTTTGTTAAGGCTCTGATTAGGGTCAGACCTGTGTTCAGATCTTTGGCTCCCCCTTGAAGTCTGAATCTGGTAATTAAAGGGACACTAAACGTTGCTATAAAGTTATCTTGAATCGCTAAATCAATATGTATCAATTATATTTTTAATCCGGTTTGTGTTTCATACTTTTACCGTTATCGAGATATTCTGCTCTAAGTTATTGAATTCCAAACCCACTGCTCAAATCTTCGTTTACATGCACCAATTATCCATGATAACATAAGTTATCAAAATGTCCAAATTACGCCGCAATGCGCATGCTCAATTGTATGACCTCGTCATCAAATAGGTCTAAACAGCAGACGCTCTGAATCTTCTCGTATCACCGGTATAATATGCGCATGCGCGAATGTCAGTAACGAAGTGCGCGTGCGCAGGATGACATCGGCTTCTAATGATATGCTCAAAAAAAAAATTTGATTGGAGAATAGTTTTGTTAGTGGACGGCCCATAATAGGGGGTTTGGCTTCAGGTACGTCAGAATCGAAAAATAAAATATAATTATATTAGATTTATAAACTTCGTTTTTGTGTATAAGTAGGTTAGTTATGATATATAAACGCTCCTGATTGAAATCTGATAATGTAATTACGGATAAAAATTCAAAGTTTTGTGATCCTTTAAAGTTTTGCAAAGGGCTCCGTTTGAGCCTATGCATGAAATTCATTTTAAAGGGACACTGAACCCAAAAAATGTATTTTGTGATTCAGACAGAGCATGCAATTTAGCAACTTTCTATTTACTCCTATTATCAAATTTTATTTGTTCTCTTGCTATCTTTATTTGAAAAAGATGACATCTAAGCTTTTTTTTTTTGTTTAGAGCTCTGGACAGCAGTTTTTTATTGGTGGATGAATTTATCCACTAATCGGCAAGAACAACCCAGGTTGTTCACCAAAAATGGGCCAGCATCTAAACTTACATTCTTGCATTTCAAATAAAGATACCAAGAGAATGAAGAAAATTTGATAAGTAAATTAGAAAGTTGCTTAAAATTTCATGCTCTATGTGAATGACAAAAGAAAAAATTTGGGTTCAGTGTCCCTTTAAGTTGTCCTGAAAGGTTCTTTTTCTACTGGCTATTGCTTCAGCGCACAGAGTATCTAAAATTGCCGCCTTGCAATGTGAGCCTCCCTAAAGTTTCTCCCTAAAGTCGTGTTGAACCGCAACATCAATCAAGAGATTGTGGTCCCTTCTTTGTGTCCTAATCCTTCTTCTTTGAAGGAACGTTTACTTCATAATTTAAACGTGGTTCGTGCCATGAAGTTTTATCTTCAAGCTACTAAGGATTTTAGACAAACTTCTTCCTTGTTTGTGGCATATTCTGGGAAGTGTAAGGGTCAGAAGGTGTCTTCTACTTCCTTATCTTTTTGGCTGAGGAGTCTTATCCGCTTAGCTTATGAAACAGCGGGACATAGAGAGAGAATTACGTCTCATTCTACTAGAGCAGTGGCTTCCTCTTAGGCCTTTAAGAACAAGGCCTCTATGGATCAGATTTGTAAGGCGGCTACCTGTTCCTGCTTACACACTTTTTCTAAAATTTACAAGGTTGATGTTTTTGCTTCAGCTGAAGCAGCCTTTGTCAGAAAGGTTTTATAGGCTGTGGGGCCCTCAGATTAGGGTCCGCCTCTATTTTTGTCTTTCCCGTTATCATTAAGTGTCCTCTAGAGCTTGGGTATAAGTTTCCCAACAGTAAGGAATGAAGCCGTGGACTCTCCTTATATTAAGAAGGAAAACATAAATTATGCTTACTAGATAATTTAATTTCCTTCTGTAGAAGGAGAGTCCACGGCTCCCGCCCGTGTTTATACGATGGGCGGCCCCCTAAATTATGTTTTTCTTCTGGCACCTTTTATACCCGGATATTTCTCCTACTGTTCCTTCGGCAGAATGACTGGGGGATGGGGAAAGTGAGAGAGTTATTTAAGCCTTTGGCTGGGGTGTCTGCCTCCTCCTGGTGGCCAAGTTCAGTATTTCCCAACAGTAAGGAATGAAGCCGTGGACTCTCCTTATACAGAAAGAAATGAAATTATCTGGTAAGCTTAATTTATGTTTTTGGCTAGATTGTCCCTTTAAATTAGCACACAAATAACCAATTACTTGGTATAATAAATAATGCAGTTTTCAGCAATGTGTATAAAAGCATACAGAGCTTTATGTATCCAGGAGCAACAGGATTGTTT
Organism: Bombina bombina; assembly: GCF_027579735.1. Lineage (NCBI taxonomy): Eukaryota > Metazoa > Chordata > Amphibia > Anura > Bombinatoridae > Bombina > Bombina bombina. Next base: position 167,418,045 of record NC_069502.1, read on the forward strand.
TTCAGTGAGGTGTGGCTCCTCAGTGAACTCTCTTTATATAAGTGTGGGCTGGCCAGGCTAATGAATTCATCCAGTTGAAATAATGGACAGGCTGAACTTTAATATGATCACTTCTTGTTTCTCTGAATTTGTTATAGAAACAGAAAAGTGGAGACAAGCTGTAGATTTATACAAATTTATAGCAAGGTAAAATACTATCATTAACCTCACTAAAGGGATAGATTGATTCACAATTGATTCAAAATTGTGTTGAAACAATAGAAACGATTTTAGATTTAAAATTAATCTTCTTCTGGTTGGTTTCAGGCTTTGGGACCTGCCCCCAAGTGGTGCTCATTCTTGGACAATCTGACTGAAGAACTAGAAGAAAACCCAGAGACCACTGTTTATGATGACTACAAGTTTGTAACTAAGAAAGAGCTAGAGGAACTTGGTTGGTATTTCACAAACATCTCATTGTATTAATGTTCCAAACTGGGGCACTTTACCATAGATTCCTAAAGATAGAGTTCCTGGTTGGTAAATACGTTACTGCTATGAAAACACACACACACACACACACTACAATGATTACTTTCCAAAATGACATTATTCAACTTTCTACAAAAAAAAATTAGTACATGTTTAATTCAAAATGTATCTGTATTTAATGTGCACTTATTGCATTTATACTTGAGTTCTTCTTTGTGTGTAATTTGGCTAATTAGCTTGACAACAGTGTGGTGCTAGGTACTAAGACTAACAGGGCAGTGGGTACCACAAAACATGTAGTGAGCTTGAAATTCCACTAACTTGGCATGGCAAAGCCCTACTGCTAGTCTGTAGCCAGTTGTGTGCAGAAGTGGTGATGGTACGTATTATGGGTTTGACACAGGTCTCTAGGATTTGGAGGGGTTAATTTAAAGAGGTGGAGGAGGAAAAGAGATGGAAAGTAATTAGTGTGCAGGATAATTAGAAAGAAAATGGTTGAGGGGTTTCCTCAAATCGTTACGGGCCCCATCTGGCGTCCAACCCTCGTTGGGACGCGCAATGATTGAAGAAAGCCAGATTTGTCATCGATCTGCTAAAGAAAGTAGGAGATGTGGGCAGAGGAATGTTTACTATCACTCAATGGTAAATATGTTAAAAATGAAGCATATTTCAATTTTTTTATGAATTATAGTGCCCATATTCTTAAGATTATGTTTATATACTGGGCAGTAATTCATTAAAATTTACAATCACTTTAAGTACTGGCAGATAGTCTGCCAGTATGCAGTTTAGGGCTTTTTTTCCCCTTATTTTTTCTGCAGTGTAGGAATCATACCCACCTCCCTAATCTCTCCCAAACACCTCACTAAACTACCTAGTTTATAGTGTTTTTTTGTTTTGGAATAAAGCATAAACAAGGGGCGCCAACATAGTGTGAATCGTACATACACAAGAGAAAAATAAAACAGTGTGTGATACACTACTCACAAAAGGAGTGGCACTTTAAGCCAATAAGGTGCAAGCAGGCAGGCTGACGTTCATAACCAGCAGTCAGTACGCCTGGGGGTCTCAACCGGGAGACCCGTAGAATCTGAGTGGACAGGTGTAGAGTCCCCGTGATAATCCTTCCAAAACCAACAGCCAGGTGTGTGCTCTGGAAGCAAGAGTGTTCTACCCAGCGCTGTTCTCAAGCTAGGAGTCCGTATCGAAGCAAGAATGTGTCAGGGCACAGAGTGTTGTGCAAAAAGCAAGCCGGGTCATGGTTTAAAAGGCAGGTTATATTTTATTCCCTTTTGCAACGCGTTTCTCGGTCTGCATAGGACCGTTTTATCAGGCCTGACACATTCTTGCTTCGATACGGACTCCTAGCTTGAGAACAGCGCTGGGGAGAACACTCTTGCTTCCAGAGCACACACCTGGTTGTTGGCTTTGGAAGGATTATCACGGGGACTCTACACCTGTCCACTCAGATTCTACGGGTCTCCCGGTTGAGACCCCCAGCGTACTGACTGCTGGTTATGAACGTCAGCCTGCCTGCTTGCACCTTATTGTCTTAAGGTGACACTCCTTTTGTGAGTAGTGTATCACACACTGTTTTATTTTTCTCTTGTGTTTGTACGATTCACACTATGTTGGCTCCCCTTGTTTATGCTTTATTCTAGACACCTGACCCATCACACCGTGGATACAAGTGGAGCACGCCGAGCACCCAAGCACTTAAGCATTGCCAACACTTTTTTGTTCCAGATTTGGACATTTTTATGAACACTTTTTCGTTTGGACACTGACACGAACTTTTACAATAGTTATTTTAACCCTATATTTTCACACAGTGTTTTCATACACATTTATATATTTTCATTGTTGATTACTTCTTCACATATTGTGCACTATTGACTTTTATATTTCACCACTAGTAGTGTTTTTTAAAAATTGTTTGGAGATCTTTATTTCAATTCAGGTACAATATTCATTATTGGTGTTCACTAACGCTTCCTCTTAGTTTTTTCCTTCGGGAATTACTCTGTTTTTTTCTTTTATTTATTAATAAAAAAAAAATTCTGTAGTGTAAGGGTCAGGAAGAAAAAGTGTGATTGAAATTTTAGAAAACATTGGGGGCGATTTATCAAGGGCCGAACGGCCCCTGATGCCTCTGTTTCCGCGAGAGCCTTCAGGCTCGCCGGAAACAGCAGTTAAGAAGCAGCGGTCTTAAGACCGCTGCTCCTTAACTGGTCTACTGCCTCTGAGGCTGCCGACATCAATCCGCCCAATCTCATACGATCGGGTTGATTGACACCCTCTGATAGCAGCTGATTGGCCGCAAATCTACAGGGGGCGGCATTGCACAAGCAGTTCACCAGAACTGCTTGTGCAATCTTAAATGCAGACATCGTATACTTTCGGCATTCAGCTATGTCTGTCGGACATGATCTGCTGATCGGACATTTGATAAATCGGCCCCCTTATCTGTAATGACAGAAATACGACTATAGATACTTCAGTGCTTTTAAGATCATGCTTCCTAATAAAATAGTTATGTAATTAAACAGGACTTAGCCATCTGATTGGCTACAAATCTACAGGGGCCGGCATTGCACAAGCGGTTCAACGGAACTGCTTGTGCAATGTAAAATGCAGCGGATCATGTCGGACAGACATTTGATAAATCAGCCCCATTATCTGTAATGACAGAAATACGACTATTGATACTTCAGTGCTTTTAAGATCATGCTTCCTAATAAAATAGTTATGTAATTAAACAGGACTTGGCCATCTGATTGGCTGCAAATCTACAGGGGCCGGCATTGCACAAGCAGTTCACCGGAACTACTGCTGCAATGTAAAATGCAGCGGATCATGTCGGACAGACATTTGATAAATCAGCCCCATTATCTGTAATGACAGAAATACGACTATTGATACTTCAGTGCTTTTAAGATCATGTTTCCTAATAAAATAGTTATTTAATTAAACAGGACTTGGCCATCTGATTGGATCTCCCTTGCTTCGGGCGTACATGCATGGCTATTTCATTGATATACGGTTGTACCATAAGGTAAGACATTTTTTTAACTCGAATCTTAGTCAGCATTTTACAAGGGAACCGGCTTTTCAATGCAGTTATTTAAAGTGGACAAACTCATTTTGTTGTTTAAAGGCACTATCATAGTAATTGCAAATGTCCTGATACTGTCACATTAGTTTATTAATCAAATCAATCACAGGCCTTATTTTCATGCTTGTTCAATATGCCAATCTCATTATATTTGTATGTTAGCTGTTAAACATCAGGAACTAAGTCTTCTTTAAGGAATCTTTCATTATTTTATTTATTACCTTTTCTGTAATAGTTGTCAATATATAAATATTTTTATCTTTTAATAGGTGAAAGCAATGGTAAATCCGTTTGCTTATGAGGAATATAAAAGGGAGAAGATAAGGCAAAAGATTGAAGAAACACGTGCTCAGAGGGTGCAAATTAAGGTAAGTGAACTTTACAGTAAATACTCCCTCTCTGTTCATTACTAAAAATATTAAATCCTTATTCTGCAGCTCTTGCACCAACATACCTCTGTTTATCCTCTGGATTTTTAGATTACTCAAAAAAAATAATAATAAAAAAATAGGTGCTCTGTATCATTAGATATTGCTAGATAATTCTGTCTGAATTGCCTTGTGTTTGCAAATGTTTTTTGGTTACCCAATAGCTTATTTTCCAGTCTATAAAGCCATCCTTGCATAAAGATAGAATAATTTTCCATGAGAAAAAAAACCCCTCTTTACTGTAAGTGATATGTCAGCAGGGAGATTTTTCATATGAAATAATAATTACATTCTTTGTGCAAAACATTTTCAAAGATCGAATTTTTAATGGGACTCCTGGCAAAGACCTTTTCATTTACGCTAATGAGTCTTCAGTTATTATATTACCCACTTGGTATTTTCCATACTAGAATTCAAAGGGGCCCTAGACAAAAGATATAAATGTGTATATTAATGTCTAAATGCTTAGGGTAAAGACTGTATTTGACATCTGATGTGAGTTTTATATTTGTTTCCATTTATTTTCAAGTATATTGGCTATGATATTAATTTCTTACTTTGAAGAGTGGGATGCTATGCATTAAAGGGGCATTAAACTACAAAAAGAAAATGCTGTTATATGCTAGTATTTTATTTTTGCGCTGTTTCTTGTATATGACTATGTGTTTAACCCCTATAAAAAAGATTAAACACATTATTAAAGGCACATAGAGAAAATTACTCATCCAGTAACAAACAATGGCTCATTAGCTTGTTCTTTGGTGGGTCACCACCTAGGAGAAGCCATTTTTAGCCCAATTGTGCCTTTTACAGAGAATAACATTCCTGAAGTATATCAGTCTGATCCTACCTAAAAGGATGGTACAGGTCTGAAATAGCAGGCAATATTCCTCAGAACGAGGAACATGGCAACCCCAGATAGTAGTTTCCACCTTCTGAGGGCCTCATCATTGAGGTGCAGCCATATTACTCCAGGAACATTGGCATTTGAGTCCACATCTGGTTTCCCCATTACCCTTAGGTAGATTTTCCCCAGGGTCATAATACAAATATGCATAGATAAACAAGCATTCAACCAGGAATGAACAACTGCTCAGTAGCTTGTTCTTTGATGGTTCACCACCTAGGAGCATCCTTTTTTTAGTCCAGTTGTGCCTGTAGGAGAACATTCCTTAAGTATATCAGTTTGTTCCTTTAAGGATTGGATCCCTTTAAAAAGCCGTGTAGTATGCACATCATTTTTTTTTTATTTGATATACTGTTCATTTTTAAGAGTCCCTTATTGGGTCAGAGTACTTAAAGGCTAGGATACAGCAAGAAATGGAGCTAACTTACAGCCTGGCGCACACAAATTATGTCCCAGTCTGGAAGCAGTCCAAGTCTACTAAACCTCCTGTGGATTGAGAAACTGCTGTGCCTTTTTACAATGTGAATGTGTATGTATGTCTGTAAAGACTGTTTGTTGTATATACAGTATGTCCTGAGCGTAAAAAAAGTGTTAAAAAAGTATGTGTACTTTTTTCGTTATTAATCTGTGAAAGGGTTAAATTAGTGCATATAGTAATGCATCTATTGCAATGTTATGCCGGTGTTCTGTTAAGGGGCCGAACTTTTGAAAAGAGCGAACCATGTCACTTCCTGTGACGTTACATCAGCTGTTGTACACATTTTGGCCCTAATGCGCCTGCGTGCCAGCGTCATCACATACTTGGCCGCATACATCACTGGGAAACTATTTAGACCTGTGAAATTCAGAAGCCTTTCTATAGCGCATGCATGGGATTTTCTATCACAAATGGGGGGTTTATGGAAAGCTGTTTGACAAACAGCCACTCGGCTATCACCACTGCTTCTTCTGCTGATCCAATGCAGCTTTTCACAGGCTCCCTTCAATGTCATTGTTTAAACATTTGTTGCAGCAGTAAGCATTGGATTAGCAGAAGAAGCAGTGGCGATAGCCGAGTGGCTGTTTATTATGCACGCACAGAGACTCAGCTTAATGGGAGTAGTTGCAGTGGACTTCCGAATATTGCTGAGGAGACAAATAAACAGCTTTCCATAAACCCCTTCATTTGTGCCAGAAAATCCCACGCATGCGCTATATAAAGGCTTCTGAATTTCACAGGTCTAAATAGTTTCCCTGTGACGTATGCGGCCAGGTATGTGATGACGCTGGCACGCATGCGCATTAGGGCCAAAATGTGTACAACAGCTGATGTAACGTCACAGGAAGTGACATGGTTCGCTCTTTTCAAAAGTTCGGCCCCTTAACAGAACACCGGCCCACAATTCCAGTGAACATCCAATCAACGTGTGTCATGTGACGATCTTGAAGTCCTGCCCCTTTAAAGCTCCTTTAAAGTAAAGTGGATGTGACTGCTCTATACATCACAGCTCAGCCAAAAGAGGATTATAAATCTTTTATTATAAAATATATAAACACCTTTTAAGAGAAACAAAGATGTGGGTTTTACTTGCAAAATAATATATTTTTCATTGCAACATTTTTAAAAAATTTTTACCATCGCTTTAACTAGGTAAAATCGGATGCATGATCAGCTCACACATTGTTTATGTTAAAGGGACAGTAACTTCCTTTTAAGACATTTCTTATGTGTTGCTATAGAATAATTTATCAGCCAAGTCTTAATGTTTTTAAAAGAAATGAACATCCTTTTTATTGCAGTTGTTTGTCAATAGCAAAACTCCACACATCATTTGCCTTATTTTGATGATCCAATATGGGCTTTAGTCAACAAGGCTAGATAATAAAGTTAGTATAAAATGCATTGTTTTGTAGATGTTATCAGCTAATGCTCATTAGAGAAAGAAATGCAGCAGAGTTGGCCTTGATAAGTCATTAAGCAGCGTTTTAAAGGGACAGTCAACACCTTTTTTTTTTGTTGTTTAAAAAGATAGATAATCCCTTTATTACCCATTCCCCAGTTTTGCATAACCAACACTGTTATATTAATATACTTTTTACCTCTGTGATTAACTTGTATCTAAGCATCTTCTAACAGCCCCCTGATCACATGACATTTTATTTATTATCTATTGACTTTCATTTTAGCCAATTAGTGCAGTGTCTGCCACAAGCCACGGGCATGATCACAATGTTATCTATATGGTTTATATGAACTAGCTCTCCCCTGTTTTGAAAAGCAAATAAAAAAGCATGTGATAAGGGGCGGCCTTCAAGGGCTTACAAATTATCATATGAGCCTTCCTAGGTTTAGCTTTCAACTAAGAATACAAAGAGAACAAAGCAAAATTGTTGATTAAAGTAAATTGGAAAGTTGTTTAAAATTACATGCCCTATTTAAAAAATAATTTTTTTTTGGACTTGACTGTCCCTTTAAGTTCATTGAATAAGAAAAGCCTTAATTTCTAGAGCAAATTTACATGATAAGTGGGAAAAATAATGAAAGTATATAAGTTGTTTCATTGCGCATAACTAAGCACTGCTTATATATAAAGCTCAAGCTGTTTACTGCTCTATATTAACTAAGTTGTGGAAGATGAGCTGACACCTTTTCTTTTCCATCACACAGAAACTACCAAAGGTGAACAAAGAGCTGGCTCTGAAACTGATCGAGGAAGAGGATGAGCGACCGCTGCATAAAAAGAAACAGAAGGTGCGTTTTAATTACTGCAAATACAAACCAATCAGCCATCTGCATAAGGCATCAAATGGGAAGAGGTGGCTAGATGTTAGTTGCCATGACGAATCGTATAAATGTTATGACCTGTTTTCATTTACTAGAGACTTGCAGACTTATCAAATATTTGATTACTTGAATTGTAACAAATTCAAAAACAAAGGGACAAATGTTTAAGTTTTTGTGCATTGATTGCACATTGTATCAGTCCCAAATTGTCCTCAACAGAAGAGACTAAATAGGTTTCACAGGGTGGTGTCCATTACTAAAGTACTTTACACTTGTTTCAGCAATATAATTTAAAAAATACATTTACGGATTATTCTCAGGCTGATTTTTTTATTTTGAATACATCATTATAGTTAGTATTTTGTTTACTACTTAATGCCACTTTAAGTCATTTAAGAGAATGTAAACTAAGATTTAGCAGATAAGTGACTTTTGATGTGTTTCTATTGAGATGTACAGTAAATTGATTATTACATTTGAAGAGAAAAAAATACTGTATTCCAAAAAAAAGCACTGCAATTGCCTCATGTATTCTACCATGTGAGACAATGATGAGTCAATCCTGACTTGTTTATGTGGTAAACAAAGCTTGCCATTGTCATTTTGTTAGCAAACAGGCATTGCTTTGCAGTATGTTTTTCTTCATAAATTGGAAAGAGTCCACAGCTGCATTCATTACTTTTGGGAAATAAGAACCTGGCCACCAGGATGAGGCAAAGACACCCCAGCCAAAAGGCTTAAATACTCCTCCCACTCCTCTCATCCCCCAGTCATTCTTTGCCTTTCGACCCAGGAGGTTGGCAGAGAAGTGTCAGAAGTTTGTTTTGTCTCTTATGGAGAGTAGTACTCTTCGACATGGGACGGGAGTTTTAAGTAATCCTGTCAGCCTCTCAGTGAGAGCCTGCATGAAAGTTAGAGTCCAGAGATGCAGGGAGAGTCTTTCTGCGAAACCATCCCGACTCATATTAACAGCTCCACAACCAATTGGTGTTGTCGAACTTCGCTTCACTGCCTGCTTTCTTTTCTCAAGTCCATGGCGGAGGCGCTGCTACTATTCGTCACACTTGAAGGGCCGTGTTCCTGTTCCAAGGCGTAGATTCCGGTAAGATTGTTTCATGTTACTTCATCTGAATGTACTGTATCTTAATTTTTTCCTGTAAGGTACGATCCTGCGGGGCTTATTAAGTTTATCGATAGAGCCTCAGTGAGGCTCCTTTGGATCTCGGAATTGAGGGTTAATATCTCCCGAGGGGGATTATTGAACAGGGTTTTTTTTAATCATGTTTATTATGTGATTCAATCTGCTTATGTGTAGTGTTATCTAGGCTCTTGGCTAGAACATAGGGGCCTTTGGAACTGACACAACCTTATGGTTGGACGTGCTTTTTTGTACTGTACGGTTCACCTTGTGACTGGACGTGTTTACGTTCTGATCTACCATTTCTGCAGTCCTGACTGTGTGGTGACTGAAGGAGGCGAGTTCCCTACCGCTACCTACTACTACACATGCGGGTAACCCAGATTATGTTTATCCCTCCTTGCAGGGCGACTTATTCCCCCCAGAGGTTGCAGCTCGTTTTCGCTTCCACATATTTTTGGCGATTATGCGTCTGCAAAGCCCAGACGTTTTTGGTTTGATTATATGTTTCCTTCGGGAACTATCTCTGGGATCGATTCTCGCTGTTTACTTCTGCGGAAGTTGTTAAGGGACATGTTAGTCCTATGTTTGTCTGTTATCCTCTTCCCCTCTGAGGGAGGTTTTCTGCAGCTTGACAGTTATGGCTTTGTTGAAGGCTGGTCTTGCTTGGGTTCAGATCTTCTGTCTCGTGACCTGTTCAGACACGTGGCGCCTGTTCAGCCTGGCTGGTCAAGTCGAGGCGCCGAGTGCGCTTACTTATTATTTGTTTTCTCCAACATTGGTGTGTCCGGTCCACGGTTTCATCCTTTACTTGTGGGATATTCTCTTCCCCTACAGGAAATGGCAAGGAGAGCACACAGCAAGAGCTGTCCATATAGCCCCCCCCTCTGGCTCCGCCCCCAGTCATTCTCCTTGCCGCTCTGTACAAGTAGCATCTCCACGGGGATGGTGAGGAGTTTGTGGTGTTAGTTGTAGTTTTTTATTTCTTCTATCAAGAGTTTGTTATTTTAAAATAGTGCCGGTTTGTACTATTTACTCTACAACAGAAAATGAAGAAGATTTCTGTTAAAAGAGGAGTATGATTTTAGCAGCAGTAACTAAAATCAATTGCTGTTCCCACGCAGGACTGTTGAGCCCAGAGAACTTCAGTTGGGGGGAACAGTTTGCAGACTTATCTGCTTCAGGTACGATCAGTCATATTTCTAACAAGACATGTTAATGCTAGAAGACTGTCAGTTTTTCCCTTAGGGGATCGGTAAGCCATTTTTTTAGATTCATAACAGATTAAGGCTTATAAATGGGCTCTATACTGGTTGACACTATTGTGGGCTAAATCGATTGGTTTATATCAGATTTATTGGACATTTAGAGTGTTTTTTGTGTTATAAAAGCACTTTTGGGAACATTTTTTTCGCCTGGCATCTAGTTAGACTACTACTTCAGTCAGAAAGGCCCCTTCACTCTGGTAATGCAGATGAAGGAGGCCCCGTTTTCGCGCCTCAATTGCGCAGTTTATTTCCTTGGCAGTGCATGCAGCTTCATTTGAGGGTCCTGTGGGTAAAGAAAACGGACTCAGGAAGGTTTATTTCAGTGCTGAATCACTCTAAAGGAAGGTAAAAAGCCGCAGCAAGGCTGTGGCAGTGATTGTTGTGTGATAAAATTGTTTATTTGAACAAATAGCTCCGTTTTGCTCATTTTAAGGGTTAAAGTCTTGAAACTTGGTGTGCAATACTTTCAAGGCATTAGGACTCTGGGGTGCAAATTTTGTAAAAATCGGACATTGCCTTCATAGTTTTTCAAACTTTCAGAAATAAAGTGTGCTTGTTTATTATTTAAAGAGACAGTAACACTTTTCTTTAAAAACGTTTTTATTGCATTATTAGCCTGCCATATTCTGTCTAACATGTCTGTACCTTCAGATAGCTTTTGTTCTGTATGTATGGAAGCCAAGGTGATTCCCCCTATTAATGTTTTGTGCAAATTGTGTCATAGCGTCCAAACAAAGTAAGGACAGTATTGTCACATTTAATAAGCTTGCCCAGGATGATTCTTCATGTGAAGGTAGTGGGGATAGTTCATCATCCTCTCCTTCTGTGTCAACACCAGTTTTGCCCGCGCAGGCGATACCTAGTACATCTATCGCGCCAATGCTGGTTACTATGCAGCAATTAACTGCAGTGATGGATAATTCTATAGCAAATCTATTATCCAAACTGCCATCCTATTCTAGAAAGTGTGATTGCTCAGTTTTTAAATACAGAAGATGAGCAGGTTAGCGCTGAGGACAATTTATCAGTTGTTCCCTCACATCAATCTGAGTATAGCAGTGAAGGAGGGTCTGTCTGAAGGGGAAGTTTCTGATTCAGGAAAAGTTTCTCAGCAGGCAGACACTGATATCGTGACTTTTAAATTTAAGTTAGAACACCTCCGCGCCCTGCTTAAGGAGGTCCTAACTACTCTAGATGATTGTGATTCTCTGGTAATTCCAGAGAAATTGTGCAAGATGGACAAATTCTTAGAGGTTCCAGTGCACGCTGATGCCTTTCCGATACCCAAGCGGGTGGCGGACATAGTGACTAAGGAGTGGGAAAAGCCAGGTATAACTTTTGTTCCACCTCCTATATTCAAGAAAATGTTCCCCATTGTCGACCCCAGAAAGGACACATGGCAAACGGTTCCTAAGGTTGAGGGGGCGGTTTCAACGTTAGCTAAGCGCACAACTATTCCTATTGAGGACAGTTGCGCTTTCAAAGATCCTATTGATAAAAAATTAGAAGGACTGTTAAAAAAGAATTTATTCAGCAGGGTTTCCTTCTTCAACCAATCTCGTGCATTATTCCTGTCACTACCACAGCGTATTTTGGTTCGAGGAACTGGAAAATTCGCTTCAAAGGGAGACTCCATATGATGAAGTCATGGACAGAATTCACGCACTTAAGTTGGCTAATTCATTTATTTTGGATGCCGCTTTTCAATTGCTAAGTTAGCGGCAAAAAATTCAGGGTTTGCTATAGTGGCGCGCAGAGCGCTTTGGCTAAAATCCTGGTCGGCGGATGTGTCGTCCAAGAATAAATTGCTTAATATTCCTTTCAAGGGTAAGACCCTATTCGGGCCAGAATTGAAAGAGATTATTTCAGACATTACTGGTGGAAAGGGACATGCCCTCCCACAAGATAGGCCTTTTAAGGCTAAGAACAAATCTAATTTTCGTTCCTTTCGCAATTTCAGGAACGGACCAAATCCTAACTCTGTGGCCTCCAGACAAGAAGGCAACACTTCCCAACCTAAACCAGCATGGAAACCATTGCAAGGTTGGAACAAGGGTAAACAGGCCAAAAAGCCTGCTGCTGCTACCAAGACAGCATGAAGGGGTAGCCCCCGATCCGGGACCGGATCTAGTAGAGGGCAGACTCTCTCTCTTTGCTCAGGCTTGGACAAGAGATGTTCCGGATCCCTGGACACTAGAATAGTCTCTCAGGGATATCTTCTAGAATTCAAGGAACTTCCTCCAAAGGGAAGGTTCCACATGTCTCGCTTATCTTCAGACCAGATAAAGAGACAGGCATTCTTACACTGCGTAGGAGACATAGTAAAGATGCTAGTGATACACCCAGTTCCAATAACGGAACAAGGAAGATTTTACCAACAATCCAGGAGGGTCAATATATGACTACCGTGGATTTAAAGGATGCGTACCTGCATATTCCTATCCACAAAGATCACCATTAGTTCCTGAGGTTCGCCTTCCTGGAAAGACAGTTCGTGGCTCTTTCTTTCGGTTTAGCCACTGCTCCCAGAATTTTAACAAAGGTGCTAGGGTCCCTTCTAGCGGTATTAAGACCGAGGGGCATTGCTATAGCATCTTATCTAGACGACATTCTAACCCAAGCGTCGTCTCTTTCCAAAGCAAAGGCCCATACAAGACATTGTTCTAGCCTTTCTCAGATCTCACGGGTGGAAGGTGAACGTAGAAAAGAGTTCCCTGTTCCCGTCAACAAGAGTTCCCGTTCTGGGAACAATTATAGATTCTATGGAAATGAAGATCTTCCTGACAGAGGTCAGAAAATCAAAACTTCTGAGCGCTTTTCAAGTTCTTCACTCTATTCTGCAGCCTTCCATAGCTCAGTGCATGGAAGTAATAGGATTAATGGTCGCAGCGATGGACATAGTTCCTTTTGCTTGAATTCATCTAAGACCATTACAACTGTGCATGCTCAAACAGTGGAATGGGGATTATGCAGACTTGTCTCCCCAGATTCAAGTAGACCAGGTAATCAGGGATTCCCTCCGCTGGTGGTTGTCTCAGGATCACCTGTCTCAGGGAATGAGTTTCCGCAGACCAGAGTGGGTCATCGTCACGACCGACGCCAGTCTCTTAGGCTGGGGCGCGGTCTGGGACTCTCTGAAAGCTCAAGGTCTATGGTCTCGAGAAGAGTTTCTTCTTCCGATAAACATTTTAGAACTGAGAGCGATATTCAATGCGCTCCTGGTTTGGCCTCACCTGGCAAAGGTCAAATTCATATGGTTCCAGTCGGACAACATGACGACTGTAGCGTACATCAATCATCAGGGGGGAACAAAAAGTTCCTTGGCGATGAGAGAGATATCTAAGATCATCAAATGGGCGGAGGATCACTCCTGCCACCTATCTGCAATTCACATGCCAGGAGTGGACAACTGGGAGGCGGATTATTTGAGTCGTCAGACTTTCATCCGGGGGAGTGGGAACTCCACCCGGAGGTCTTTGCCCAATTAACTCAACAATGGGGCATTCCAGATAAGGATCTGATGGCGTTTCGCCAGAACGCCAAGGTTCCTCCATACGGGTCCAGATCCAGGGATACCAAGGCGACACTGGTGGATGCATTAGTGGCTCCTTGGTCGTTCAACCTAGCTTATGTGTTTCCACCATTCCCTCTCCTTCCCAGGCTTGTAGCCAGGATCAAACAGGAGAAGGCTTCGGTGATCTAATAGCTCCTGCGTGAATATGTCATCGGCTTCACCATGGAAGCTACCTTTGAGACAGGATCTTCTAGTACAAGGTCCATTTGAACATCCAAATCTAGTCTCTCTCCAACTGATTGCCTGAAAATTGAACGCTTAATTCTATCTAAGCGTGGGTTTTCTGAATCGGTTATAGATACTTTGGTTCAGGCCAGAAAGCCTGTGACTAGGAAAATTTTCCAATAAGATATGGCAAAAAATATATCTGTTAGTGCAGATCCAAGGGATACTCTTGGAGTAAAATGAAGGTTCCAAGAATACATTCCTTTCTCCAAGAGGGCTTGGATAAAGGTTTGTCATCTAGTTCTCTTAAAGGACAGATATCTGCTCTGTCGGTTTTGTTACACAAGCGTCTGGCAGCTGTGCCAGATGTACAGGCGTTTGTACAGGCTTCAGTCAGGATCAAGCCTGTGTATAGACCTATGACTCCTCCTTGGAGTCTAAATTTAGTTCTTTCAGTTCTTCAGGGGGTTCCTTTTGAACCTATGCATTCCATAGATGTTAAATTACTATCTTGGAAAGTTTTGTTTTTGGTTGCTATTTCTTCTGCTAGAAGAGTTTCAGAGTTATCTGCTTTGCAGTGTACTTCTCCCTATCTGGTATTCCATACAGATAAGGTAGTTTTGCGTACCAAGCCTGGTTTTCTTCCAAAGGTCGTTTCTAACAGGAATATTAACCAGGAGATTGTGGTTCCTTCTCTGTGTCCGAATCCAGTTTCAAAGAAGGAATGTTTGTTACACAACCTAGATGTAGTCCGTGCTTTAAGATTCTATTTAGAAGCAACTAAGGATTTCAGACAAACATCATCCTTGTTTGTTGTGTATTCTGGTAAGAGGAGAGGACAGAAAGCTACTGCTACCTCTCTTTCCTTTTGGCTGAAAAGCATCATCCGATTGGCTTATGAGACTGCTGGACGGCAGCCTCCTGAACGATTTACAGCTCATTCTACTAGAGCTGTGGCTTCCACATGGGCCTTCAAGAACAAGGCTTCTGTTGATCAGATCTGTAGGGCAGCGACTTGGTCTTCCCTGCATACTTTGCCAAATTTTACAAATTCGAAGGTTTTGCCAGCCGTGGTGCCTTCCGTTTAGGTAACCTGATTTGCTCCCTCCCTTCATCCGTGTCCTAAAGCTTTGGTATTGGTTCCCACAAGTAAGGATGAAACCGTGGACCGGACACACCAATGTTAGAGAAAACAGAATTTATGTTTACCTGATAAATTTCTTTCTCCAACGGTGTGTCCGGTCCACGGCCCGCCCTGGTTTTTTAGTCGGGTTTGAAAAATGTCTTTCTTTATACACTACAGTCATCACGGCACCCTATAGTTTCTCCTTTTTCTCCTAACCGTCGGTCGAATGACTGGGGGGCGGAGCCAGAGGGGGGGGGGGGGCTATATGGACAGCTCTTGCTGTGTGCTCTCCTTGCCATTTCCTGTAGGGGAAGAGAATATCCCACAAGTAAGGATGAAACCGTGGACCGGACACACCGTTGGAGAAAGAAATTTATCAGGTAAACATAAATTCTGTTTTTCTTTTACAAGTTTCAGTTAAGCATTCTAACAAGGACCTGTGGGTCTGTGAGGCTGGACTTGTTTCAGTCCTTATGAGCCTTCCAGTTGGTTGACTGGGTCAGCAGCGTTCCGCTGCATCACTCAGTTTGCTTTCGATTCTTTCGGGACTTAGAATGGTCTTCCTCACGTGGGGATTGGTGGGGGTTTCGCGCCTCCTTACGGCTGGTTTGAGGAGGTTTGGCCTTCGGAGGCCCTAGGAATTGTCCTGTGGGACGTGTTCCTTCCATGGTTCTCTGGTCATTGAGACCTTTGGTCTTCCCCGTGTGGGTTAAGGTCTTCTTAGGGGGCCCTGGGTTTTCCTTAGGAAAGGATTGCTCTTTTCTTGAGACCCTTTGGATTTTATCCGTTCCTCCACGTGAGTTGGGTCTCCTTGGGGACCTGAATTTCCCTTCGAGAGAGTTCTTTGGACTCTGCTTGTAATTTTCCTGGATCTGGGGATGCTCTGCTTCCTTGGTTTCAGGTACTCATCAGTCTCGTATGGTGAGGTGGAGACTAGTTTGATTGAGTGACCTTGTCCTCGTGGTATTCCCTTGCTTGGTCGTCTTGTGGCAGTCGAACCCCTGGGGACTCTAGTGTCTTGATCGAGACGCCTTAGCTCCTTTGGAGCATTGGACTTCGGCATGGGGTGGTCTCTTCCTTGGGTCGGGAATTGCGAGGTGTTCTCCTTCTCCGGGTTCTCCTGGATATTACATTAATATCTCAATGTGGGTCTGGTTCAATGTTTTCAATTCAGACGGGGTATGTCAATTCCAGGATATGGTTTGTTTTACACATTTGGGGGCTCAATCCTGTCGTCGCCCTGGGTTTTCCGGTGGCTGAGGCTTTTGCTCAGCTTCTTCCCTTGGTGATCCAGTTGATGGGGTTCCACAGTAGCTTAGTGGGAACCTATGCTTCTTTGAAGGCTGAAAGTCAAGGGTTCAAATCATTCTGTGGCTATGTGTTCCTTGTAACACATGTCCTGCGAATATTCTTGCATAAAGAATCATTGACGGGTCTTGCCGGATCTAGGCCGGGTTCAGGTTTCCCTTGTTCTGGGAAATATGGGCTATGACCTTTTGGTCTGGCTAGTAGATTTGGTCGCTATTGGCTAGATTCCTGTGTGTTCCTATTTCTTGGCTTTGCCTACGCTCATGAATGGTTTCCCTTGGAGGGTTTGCTGAAATAGCCTGCTGGCTTTGCGGTTCTGCAGGCGAAGGGTTATAGGGTAACCACGGCAGCTCCTGCACCCTTCGGTGCGCTATGTTTCAGGGAATTCCTTCCAGGTTCATCTGTGTTGGAGAGTGCTCTCTTATTCGGCCTGTGGCCTTGGGACTCATGGGCAGGTGCTCTGCCTCTAATGGCCCCTTTTCTTAAGGGGGGAGCTTGTTCTCCTATGGAGGTCCTGTTTAGGATTTTCCTATATCAGGAGATGGAACAGAGGGTTTAATCTATTTTGTGAGAGACATGCTCCCTGGGTTGTTCTGTTCTATCTGGAGTTTTGCTGGCTCCACGTCGAGATGGGCCTTGCTAGATTCTTCTGGGTCTTCGGCCTTGTCGACTGTTTTATGGAGTTTCGGGTTCATGAGCTCGGTGGAATGACTGAAGACATTTTTTGTCCGCTTTTTTTGTAAGCGGGTGACGGGTTTCTTCTGTTCCCCTGTTCTCTGACCTACTGTCGCTTGGGCTGGTCCGGCTGAGAGTGGGTCCTGAGGTGTTGTTCCTCGGGGGTGTAATGGGCCTAGTTGAGGTTCTATACTTCTTCCCTTTTAGGACCTATATGTCGGTTTAGCGGCTGGGATGCCTAGAGGGTGCCCTCTGGTTTGGAGTTTTTACTTTCCGAGATCTTGTTTTGCCGCATTTGACTTCTTAGTGAAGTTTTCTCTCTCTGGGTCGTCCTGATGACGGCTGTGTGTTCTTGTCTCGGGTGTTACCTCGTCCGGGTCTGCTACACGTATTTGTATTGAATACTTAAGTATCTAAGTGCTGACGAGTTGAGGATATGGTCTTCAGTTATCATTTCGGTGCTTCTCTTGATGTTGAGAGTGGAAATCGCTGTTCAGATGCCGGTCCTTGACCTTGGGTATGTTGGGCGGGGCGTTACCTTTCCTTATTGGATTGGACCCATTTGGGTCTTTATGAGCTGAGCTCATTCTAAGGGTCTTCCTTTACGGAATTTATGGTGCCTTTTCGATTTCCTTGGATTTTTCTTCCCCTGTCCCTTTGGGAGTGCTGGGCTAGTGTTCCCAACACTAGTAAGGGGTATGTGTTGGGGACCGACCGCTGTTGTCTCAGTGGATCTGATTTTGCGGTCTCTAGCTAGGCTACTGACTATTTGCGGCTCAGTGTCCTTGTTTTTTTTTTCCTTTCTATGTTCTCGGCTACGGACGAAGCAGGATTTTTATTGGGTAGTGGTTTCATGTTTGGTGCCCTCAGAATGGACCGCGCTTTGTAGCCTCCCGTTTTGGTATTCAGTGTCCTCTATAGCTTGGGTATTGTTTTCCTAAAAGTAATGAATGCAGCTGTGGACTCTTTCCATTTATGAAGAAAAACATAAATTATGCTTACCTGATAATTTTCTTTTCTTCAGATGGAAAGAGTCCACAGCTCCCCACCTGTATTTTTTATGTGGGGCATCTGTATTTTATTCTTCTGGCACCTTTTTACCCTGATATTCCTTCTACTGTTCCTTGTTCCTCGGCAGAATGACTGGGGGATGAGGGGAGTGGGAGGAGTATTTAAGCCTTTGGCTGGGGTGTCTTTGCCTCCTCCTGGTGGCCAGGTTCTTATTTCCCAAAAGTAATGAATGCAGCTGTGGACTCTTTCCATCTGAAGAAAAGAAAATTATCAGGTAAGCATAATTTGTTATCTTCTTTTCTGAGGCCAGGTAGGGATACAGGACAGGAATATGCTTTTAAAGAAATGGAAAACTCACAATATTAAGAGTTAAAATACAAGAAAAGGGGGCAAAATAAATAGTAAGTTTTTATTCTTACTATGCACAATTAAAGATTTTGTAGTACAATCTCATAGCATTGTACAACCTAACTGTAATTTATATATACATACTGTATATAAAGAAAATAAATAAATAAAATTATATATGCACATTATATTAACTTTTCACAAAAAGTGTAGCTGAAAGTATTGGTTAGGGCTGTTTCCCAAAAATGTTACTTAGATTTTCCTTGTTGTGACAATAAAGCATTTATAATGTAAAAGGATAATTGAGGTAAGAATCTGGGTCAAGTCTGGTTGGCAGGGCAGTATGTTTTCCTAACCTGGTAATCAAAGCTGTTGATGCAACGAACGTATAATTTAAAACGTGTCACCGGATGTTGTAGACTGGCAGGCAAATGTAGTTTGCATAAGCTTGCCTGCATGTAATTCTAAGCTAGAGCGTCTGTGTAACAGAAAACAAAACAGGGTGTGTTCTACAGATTCAGGGTCAGTTTAAAAATAGACTATGCAATATGTTAAAGGGACACTCAAAGCAAAATAAACTTATGATTGAGATAGAACATGCAGTTTCAAGACACTTTCCAATTTACTTCCATTTTCAAATTTTGTACAGTCTTTTTATATGTTATTTTTCTGGGGAACAAGATAATACTGAGCATGTGCACAAGCTCACAGGGTATTTGTATACTAGTCTGTGATTGGCTGACGTCACATGATACAGAGAGACAGAAAATGGGAGATTAAATTAATTTCAGGAAAAAAAATCTACTGCTTATTTGAAATTAGGTGTAACTGTGGAATCATTGTATTTTTATTATGCAGTTGTTAATTATGCAATGATATTGCATTGAGTGGTCCTTTAACAATACATATGGTTTCTCCAACATAGGTGTGTCCTGTCCACGGCGTCATCCTTACTTGTGGGATATTCTCTTCCCCAACAGGAAATGGCAAAGAGCCCAGCAAAGCTGGTCACATGATCCCTCCTAGGCTCCGCCTACCCCAGTCATTCTCTTTGCCGTTGTACAGGCAACATCTCCACGGAGATGGCTTAGAGTTTTTTAGTGTTTAACTGTAGTTTTTATTATTCAATCAAGAGTTTGTTATTTTAAAATAGTGCTGGTATGTACTATTTACTCAGAAACAGAAAAGAGATGAAGAGTTCTGTTTGTATGAGGAAAATGATTTTAGCAACCGTTACTAAAATCCATGGCTGTTCCACACAGGACTGTTGAGAGGAATTAACTTCAGTTGGGGGAACAGTGAGCAGTCTCTTGCTGCTTGAGGTATGACACATTCTAACAAGACGATGTAATGCTGGAAGCTGTCATTTTCCCTATGGGATCCGGTAAGCCATGTTTATTAAGATAGTAAATAAGGGCTTCACAAGGGCTTATTAAGACTGTAGACTTTTTCTGGGCTAAATCGATTCATTATTAACACATATTTAGCCTTGAGGAATCATTTAATCTGGGTATTTTGATAAGACTTTCCCAAATCATAGGCAGAGCCTCATTTTCGCGCCGGTGTTGCGCACTTGTTTTTGAGAGGCATGACATGCAGTCGCATGTGTGAGGAGCTCTGATACATAGAAAAGACTTTCTGAAGGCGTCATTTGGTATCGTATTCCCCTTTGGGCTTGGTTGGGTCTCAGCAAAGCAGATACCAGGGACTGTAAAGGGGTTAAAGTTAAAAACGGTTTGTGCAATACTTTTAAGGCTTTAAGACACTGTGGTGAAATTTTGGTGAATTTTGAACAATTCCTTCATATTTTTTCGCAATTGCAGTAATAAAGTGTGTTCAGTTTAAAATTTAAAGTGACAGTAACGGTTTTATTTTAAAACGTTTTTTGTACTTTGTTATCAAGTTTATGCCTGTTTAACATGTCTGAACTACCAGATAGACTGTGTTCTGAATGTGGGGAAGCCAGAGTTCCTTCTCATTTAATTAAATGTGATTTATGTGACAATGACAATGATGCCCAAGATGATTCCTCAAGTGAGGGGAGTAAGCATGGTACTGCATCATTCCCTCCTTCGTCTACACGAGTCTTGCCCACTCAGGAGGCCCCTAGTACATCTAGCGCGCCAATACTCCTTACTATGCAACAATTAACGGCTGTAATGGATAATTCTGTCAAAAACATTTTAGCCAAAATGCACACTTATCAGCGTAAGCGCGACTGCTCTGTTTTAGATACTGAAGAGCATGACGACGCTGATAATAATGGTTCTGAAGGGCCCCTAAACCAGTCTGATGGGGCCAGGGAGGTTTTGTCTGAGGGAGAAATTACTGATTCAGGGAACATTTATCAACAAGCTGAACCTGATGTGATTACGTTTAAATTTAAGTTGGAACATCTCCGCATTCTGCTTAAGGAGGTATTATCCACTCTGGATGATTGTGACAAGTTGGTCATCCCAGAGAAACTATGTAAAATGGACAAGTTCCTAGAGGTCCCGGGGCTCCCAGAAGCTTTTTCCTATACCCAAGCGGGTGGCGGACATTGTAAATAAAGAATGGGAAAGGCCCGGTATTCCTTTCGTCCCTCCCCCCATATTTAAAAAATTGTTTCCCATGGTCGACCCCAGAAAGGACTTATGGCAGACAGTCCCCAAGGTCGAGGGAGCGGTTTCCACTTTAAACAAACGCACCACTATACCCATAGAAGATAGTTGTGTTTTCAAAGATCCTATGGATAAAAAATTAGAAGGTTTACTTAAAAAGATGTTTGTTCAGCAGGGTTACCTTCTACAACCAATTTCATGCATTGTCCCTGTCGCTACAGCCGCGTGTTTCTGGTTCGATGAGCTGGTAAAGGCGGTCGATAGTGATTCTCCTCCTTATGAGGAGATTATGGACAGAATCAATGCTCTCAAATTGGCTAATTCTTTCACCCTAGACGCCACTTTGCAATTGGCTAGGTTAGCGGCTAAGAATTCTGGGTTTGCTATTGTGGCGCGCAGAGCGCTTTGGTTGAAATCTTGGTCAGCTGATGCGTCTTCCAAGAACAAGCTACTTAACATTCCTTTCAAGGGGAAAACGCTGTTTGGCCCTGACTTGAAAGAGATTATCTCTGATATCACTGGGGGTAAGGGCCACGCCCTTCCTCAGGATCGGCCTTTCAAGGCCAAAAATAAACCTAATTTTCGTCCCTTTCGTAGAAACGGACCAGCCCAAAGTGCTACGTCCTCTAAGCAAGAGGGTAATACTTCTCAAGCCAAGCCAGCTTGGAGACCAATGCAAGGCTGGAACAAGGGAAAGCAGGCCAAAAAACCTGCCACTGCTACCAAGACAGCATGAAATGTTGGCCCCCGATCCGGGACCGGATCTGGTGGGGGGCAGACTCTCTCTCTTCGCTCAGGCTTGGGCAAGAGATGTTCTGGATCCTTGGGCGCTAGAAATAGTCTCCCAAGGTTATCTTCTGGAATTCAAGGGGCTTCCCCCAAGGGGGAGGTTCCACAGGTCTCAGTTGTCTTCAGACCACATAAAAAGACAGGCATTCTTACGTTGTGTAGAAGACCTGTTAAAAATGGGAGTGATTCATCCTGTTCCATTAGGAGAACAAGGGATGGGGTTCTACTCCAATCTGTTCATAGTTCCCAAAAAAGAGGGAACGTTCAGACCAATCTTAGATCTCAAGATCTTAAACAAGTTTCTCAAGGTTCCATCGTTCAAAATGGAAACCATTCGAACAATTCTTCCCTCCATCCAGGAAGGTCAATTCATGACCACGGTGGATTTAAAGGATGCGTATCTACATATTCCTATCCACAAGGAACATCATCGGTTCCTAAGGTTCGCATTCCTGGACAAGCATTACCAGTTCGTGGCGCTTCCTTTCGGATTAGCCACTGCTCCAAGGATTTTCACAAAGGTACTAGGGTCCCTTCTAGCTGTGCTAAGACCAAGGGGCATTGCAGTAGTACCTTACTTGGACGACATTCTGATTCAAGCGTCGTCCCTTCCTCAAGCAAAGGCTCACACGGACATCGTCCTGGCCTTTCTCAGAGTGGAAAAGAGTTCTCTATCTCCGTCAACAAGGGTTCCCTTCTTGGGAACAATAATAGACTCTTTAGAAATGAGGATTTTTCTGACAGAGGCCAGAAAAACAAAACTTCTAGACTCTTGTCGGATACTTCATTCCGTTCCTCTTCCTTCCATAGCGCAGTGCATGGAAGTGATAGGTTTGATGGTAGCGGCAATGGACATAGTTCCTTTTGCGCGCATTCATCTAAGACCATTACAACTGTGCATGCTCAGTCAGTGGAATGGGGACTATACAAACTTGTCTCCGAGGATACAAGTAAATCAGAGGACCAGAGACTCACTCCGTTGGTGGCTGTCCCTGGACAACCTGTCACAAGGGATGACCTTCCGCAGACCAGAGTGGGTCATTGTCACGACCGACGCCAGTCTGATGGGCTGGGGCGCGGTCTGGGGATCCCTGAAAGCTCAGGGTCTTTGGTCTCGGGAAGAATCTCTTCTACCGATAAATATTCTGGAACTGAGAGCGATATTCAATGCTCTCAAGGCTTGGCCTCAGCTAGCGAGGGCCAAGTTCATACGGTTTCAATCAGACAACATGACAACTGTTGCGTACATCAACCATCAGGGGGGAACGAGGAGTTCCCTGGCGATGGAAGAAGTGACCAAAATCATTCTATGGGCGGAGTCTCACTCCTGCCACCTGTCTGCTGTCCACATCCCAGGAGTGGAAAATTGGGAAGCGGATTTTCTGAGTCGTCAGACATTGCATCCGGGGGAGTGGGAACTCCATCCGGAAATCTTTGCCCAAGTCACCCAACTGTGGGGCATTCCAGACATGGATCTGATGGCCTCTCGTCAGAACTTCAAAGTTCCTTGCTACGGGTCCAGATCCAGGGATCCCAAGGCGGCTCTAGTGGATGCACTAGTAGCACCTTGGACCTTCAAACTAGCTTATGTATTCCTGCCGTTTCCTCTCATCCCCAGGCTGGTAGCCAGGATCAATCAGGAAAGGGCGTCGGTGATCTTGATAGCTCCTGCGTGGCCACGCAGGACTTGGTATGCAGATCTGGTGAATATGTCATCGGCTCCACCATGGAAGCTACCTTTGAGACGAGACCTTCTTGTTCAAGGTCCGTTCGAACATCCGAATCTGGTCTCACTCCAGCTGACTGCCTGGAGATTGAACGCTTGATCTTATCGAAGCGAGGGTTCTCAGATTCTGTTATCGATACTCTTGTTCAGGCCAGAAAGCCTGTAACTAGAAAGATTTACCACAAAATTTGGAAAAAATATATCTGTTGGTGTGAATCTAAAGGATTCCCTTGGGACAAGGTTAAGATTCCTAAGATTCTATCCTTCCTTCAAGAAGGATTGGAAAAAGGATTATCTGCAAGTTCCCTGAAGGGACAGATTTCTGCCTTGTCTGTGTTACTTCACAAAAAGCTGGCAGCTGTGCCAGATGTTCAAGCCTTTGTTCAGGCTCTGGTTAGAATCAAGCCTGTTTACAAACCTTTGACTCCTCCTTGGAGTCTCAACTTAGTTCTTTCAGTTCTTCAGGGGGTTCCGTTTGAACCCTTACATTCCGTTGATATTAAGTTATTATCTTGGAAAGTTTTGTTTTTGGTTGCAATTTCTTCTGCTAGAAGAGTTTCAGAATTATCTGCTCTGCAGTGTTCTCCTCCTTATCTGGTGTTCCATGCAGATAAGGTGGTTTTACGTACTAAACCTGGTTTTCTTCCAAAAGTTGTTTCTAACAAAAACATTAACCAGGAGATTATCGTACCTTCTCTGTGTCCGAAACCAGTTTCGAAGAAGGAACGTTTGTTGCACAATTTGGATGTTGTTCGCGCTCTAAAATTCTATTTAGATGCTACAAAGGATTTTAGACAAACATCTTCCTTGTTTGTTGTTTATTCCGGTAAAAGGAGAGGTCAAAAAGCAACTTCTACCTCTCTCTCTTTTTGGATTAAAAGCATCATCAGATTGGCTTACGAGACTGCCGGACGGCAGCCTCCCGAAAGAATCACAGCTCATTCCACTAGGGCTGTGGCTTCCACATGGGCCTTCAAGAACGAGGCTTCTGTTGATCTGATATGTAGGGCAGCGACTTGGTCTTCACTGCACACTTTTACCAAATTTTACAAGTTTGATACTTTTGCTTCTTCTGAGGCTATTTTTGGGAGAAAGGTTTTGCAAGCCGTGGTGCCTTCCATCTAGGTGACCTGATTTGCTCCCTCCCATCATCCGTGTCCTAAAGCTTTGGTATTGGTTCCCACAAGTAAGGATGACGCCGTGGACCGGACACACCTATGTTGGAGAAAACAGAATTTATGTTTACCTGATAAATTACTTTCTCCAACGGTGTGTCCGGTCCACGGCCCGCCCTGGTTTTTTAATCAGGTCTGATAATTTATTTTCTTTAACTACAGTCACCACGGTATCATATGGTTTCTCCTATGCAAATATTCCTCCTTAACGTCGGTCGAATGACTGGGGTAGGCGGAGCCTAGGAGGGATCATGTGACCAGCTTTGCTGGGCTCTTTGCCATTTCCTGTTGGGGAAGAGAATATCCCACAAGTAAGGATGACGCCGTGGACCGGACACACCGTTGGAGAAAGTAATTTATCAGGTAAACATAAATTCTGTTTTTAAATTATGTTCTGTAAAATAGATCCCTCAATCCCACTGTCAATGGCACCTTCCCATAAGCTTGATCATCATCAGTTTATACAGATCTAAATTTGTTATAGCTCTAGAGTATGTTTATCGAAAAATAATCTGCAAAGTCAAAAAGCAGCATATGTGGATATCCATTGACATTACATTACAAGAATGATTTGCTCTAAGGTTAGATACAGTATACAGCAGAATTGAGTACACCGTTGTGCAATATCATTTAAGTCAAATGATTCGAAATGGTATCACCTCTCAATAATTGCATTAGTAAAGTATTTCATATTATGAACAATCAAAAACAAATACTTTAGAAAGACTATATTGAAAATAGAGTCCGCAAAGTAGTAACTGTATTCTCCTCATCTGCATTTACTTACAGCACAAATTCTTCTATCTTACCTGAGAAATTGCAATTTTTCTAGTATTTTTTTTTCTAGTATTTTTTGTTATCTATGATATAATAATTTATGGTTTTTATGAAGTTGTTTTATTCATTATTATTCAGCTGTACTGCTAAGTAATTCATGCAAAAGAGGTGTCGAATATTAAAATGCGCTCTACAAATCTAGTATCTCAAGACAATAATTGTTCTGTTTAAATCACTTTAAACTGTAATATAAAGGAAAAAGCATAAATTTAAACAATATTTTATTTAATGTTTTGCAGTAAATTTTAATTTGAACTCTTTATTTTCAAGAAAATGCCCAGCATTCTTAGTGACGACCGATTTAAAGTCATGTTTGAGAATCCACACTTCCAAGTGGATGAGCAAAGTGAGGAGTACAGGCTGATAAACCCACTGGTGTCTAAAGTCACAGAGAAAAGAAAGAAGAAGTTGAAGATACTAGAAGACCTACATCCCAAGGAGCAGGTACCATGACAGCGCCAAGTGCTAGAATGAGTAGTGTTCCACTGT
The DNA here is from genome assembly GCF_027579735.1 of Bombina bombina. Classification (NCBI taxonomy): domain Eukaryota; kingdom Metazoa; phylum Chordata; class Amphibia; order Anura; family Bombinatoridae; genus Bombina; species Bombina bombina. Next base: position 167,443,962 of record NC_069502.1, read on the forward strand.
CAGCTCTACAATAATGTGTGTTTAACCGCTCAGGAGCCACAGAGCGCTGCTGGTCTCAAGAGAAAACTGCCTATGATCCAATCAGCAGTTAGTTACATGTCACATCATTGACAGTTTTCCACATCGTGAGCTGCAGTGCTTTGTGGATCCTTAGCTAATCTCGTTCCTCTGTGTTTCTCATTTATCATCTCTCCCCTTTTAACCTTAAGACAACATGCAGGTAAAAAAATAAAACTCTTATTCCTGTAAATATCAAAAGTTACTAAATGACTCTTCCCTTGCGCCTTACCTCCAGTGAGATTTCACACTGATTCAGTATGCTAAGACTTCTATGTCCTATTAACTATGAGGAGACGCTGGTTTGCACCGTTTATTCCATGAGAATTGTTTGTGACGAGGGCACACTTTAAAGGGACACTGAACCCACATTTTTTTTTCATGATTCAGATAGAGCATTCAATTTTAATCCACTTTCTAATTTACACCTATAATCAATTTTTCTTTGTTCTCTTGCTATCTTTATTTAAAAAGCAGGAATGTAAATCTTAGCAGCCAGCCCATTTTAGGTTCTGCACCATGGATAGCACTTGCTTATTGGAGGCTTACATTTACCCACCAATAAGCAAGCATAACCCAGGTACTCAACCAAAAATGGGCTGGCTCCTATGCATCACATTGCTGCTTTTTAAATAAAGATAGCAAGAGAACAAAGAAAAATTGATAATAGGAGAAAATGAGAAAGTTGCTTAAAATTGCATGTTCTGAATCATGAAAGTACAAATTTGGGTTTAGTGTCCCTTTAAAGGGACACTGTAACCAAAATTTTTCTTTCGTTATTCAGATTGAGCATGACATTTTAAGCAACTTTCTCATTTACTCCTATTATAAAATTTTCTTCATTCTCTTGGTATTTTTATTTGAAATGCAAGAATTTAAGTTTAGATGCCGGCCCATTTTTGGTGAACAACCTGGGTTGTCCTTGCTGATTGGTGGATAAATTCATCCACCAATAAAAAAAAAGTGCTGTCCAGAGTACTGAACCCAAAAAAAAGCTTAGATGCCTTCTTTTTCAAATAAAGATAGCAAGAGAACGAAGAAAAATTGATAATAGGAGTAAATTAGAAAGTTGCTTAAAATTACATGCTCTTTCTGAATTACAAAAGAAAAATGTTGGGTTCAGTGTCCCTTTAAGGGAAAATCAATACTTGTTTAATATCAAACAAACATTTGTTTTTTAGTTTGCTGTAATATTAGTTAAACTATGGCATCTCTGGGCATCATGGGTTAATGATTACCAATATAGTAACTTTACATGGTATTCTTTATGACTAAAAACAGAATGTGTAAGAGCAAGATCGCTTGTTAAATGGGTTTTCCTCTTAAAATTATTGTGGTCAGTTTATCACTTCAGTTTTTTTAACAAAACAGGCATCATAGAAGGCTGAACTTGATGGTCTTTTTTTGTCTTCTTTCAACCTAATCTGCTATGTAGAGTGATCTCTGTATCAAACCCAACATCTAAAAAGAACATTTTGTTTTTGCTTGGGTTTGTTTGTATTCATTTTTATGTTCCTTTCGAAATAATGGTCTGTTGAATTCATAACATTTTTTTTAATTTTTTTTGCTATTTGCTATTTTTCACCTATTTCACCTATTTTCAATATATTGAGTTGATTCTGAAATCCATGGTATACAGTATATGGCTGTAGTTTTTTTTTTTCTGGGAGAATCTCATTAAGGATTATCACTTGCTGTAATGCAATGATTTTTAAGATGGTGACTTACTGCAAGTCATATAAGCCTCATACACACATGTTCTCAGAGTTCCCCTTTATCTGTTACTGTACGCAACTTTTCTCATAAAACCAGCTTTGTTTTGGAATGTTTCAGGTTACAGCAAAAACAGCCACACAAACTGACAAGTATTCCTATGGGATATGTTTATTTGTTTGTATACATGTTGGGGGAGAGGGGAAAATGCATGCCATTTAGATACATGGTGTTGCAAATTATATATTAGTTAAAGGGCCATAATACCCAAATGTTGAAACACTTGAAAGTGATGCAGCATAGCTGTAAAAAACTGACTAGAAAATATCACCTGGACATCTCTATGTAAAAAAGGAAGATATTTTACCTCAAAATGTCCTAAGTTTTCACACCCCATTGTAAAGGACTTTAAGCAGCAAGTTAGTATGTCTGTCCCAGGACAGACAAGGGATTGAGCCTCATGCACACTTATGTTATTTCCCTATTCAGTTTAAGGAAGTTTACTATGAAATCGCATGAGAGTTCAGTGAAATCTCATGAGATCACAGTAAAAGAGTTCATGACCTCAGCACTGCTGATGCTGATTGGCTGCTGTTCATTTCTTCATTTATTTTATTTTTTTACCTGAGCCGAGGAAATTGTGAGGTAAAATATCTTCCTATTTTACATAGAGATTCTCAGGTGATATTTTTTACAGCGTTTTACAGTTATACTGCATCAGTTTCAAGTGATTTAGCATACGAATATAATGTCCCGTTAATATATAAATATAATGTTCTGTTAAGATAAGTTCCTTTGTTTTATTAATACATATTTTAGGTTAAGATAGTTACCTTTGTTTTATTAATACATATTTCTTCTGTTAAGTGTGATCAGTCCACGGGTCATCATTACTTGTGGGATATTAACTGCTCCCCTACAGGAAGTGCAAGAGGATTCACCCAGCAGAGTTGCTATATAGCTCCTCCCCTCTACGTCACCCCCAGTCATTCTCTTGCACCCAACGACTAGATAGGATGTGTGAGAGGACTATGGTGATATATTTAGTTTTTATATCTTCAATCAAAAGTTTGTTATTTTATAATAGCACCGGAGTGTGTTATTCCTTCTCTGGTAGAATTTGAAGAAGAATCTACCTGAGTTTTTCTATGATTTTAGCCGGAGTAGTTAAGATCATATTGCTGTTTCTCGGCCATCTGAGGAGTGAGGTAAACTTCAGATCAGGGGACAGCAGGCAGATTAATCTGCAAAGAGGTATGTAGCAGTTTATTATTTTCTGACATGGAATTGATGAGAAAATTCTGCCATACCGTTATAATGTAAACTCAGCCTTGAATGCAGTAGATGTAGCTGATATCAGGCTGTCATGTATGTATATTTTACACTTCAGTTTTCTGGGAAATGGTACTTCTCTGGCTTTTAAACTGTATACATAGACTTAACCTATTTTGCAGGGACTTGCAATAGGTTTTAAATGACAATTAATTATTGAGGTAAAATGTTTTTTTGCTGGCATGTAAAAACGTTTTTTTCTCTGAGGTACTGGGTGAAAAAATGTTTTGGGCACTTTTTTTCCACTTGGCAATAGTTTTGATTTAAATTAGAGCAGTTCACTGATCTCTCTCACTGTTATGTGTGTGGGGGAGGGGCCATTTTGGTGCTTTCACTATGCATCAGAAAAACTCAGTCAGAGGTTCATTTTCTTCCTGCATGATCCGGTTCATCTCTACAGAGTTCAGGGATCTCAAGAGTCTTTTTTGAGGGAAGTAATCATACAGCAGAGCTGTGCTGATTGTATTGACTGTGATATAAAAAACGTTTATTTGTGTATTTTTTTTTCTGCTGCCTGGGTTAGTTATCATTTGCTGAGGGGAACAATCCTTTGCTAAAACTGTATATTCTGACAAAGATTGATGCTATAACTTAATTATTTTATCTGTTATAATATTTTTCTGTGCTTCTTAAAGGCACAGTTCGTTTTCATATTATTTGTAAATTACTTTGAAAAGTATTTCCAAGTTGCTGTTTATTTGCTAGTGTGTTAAACATGTCTGATTCAGAGGAATATCTCTGTGCTATATGTGTTAATGCCAAAGTGGAGCCCAATAGAAATTTATGTACTAAATGTATTGATGCTACTTAAAAAATAGTCAATCTGTACAAATTGAACATATTTCACCAAACAACGAGGGGAGAGTTATGCCGACTAACTCGCCTCACGTGTCAGTACCTGCATCTCCCGCTCAGGAGGTGCGTGATATTGTAGCGCCGAGTGCATCTGGGCGGCCATTACAAATCACATTACAAGATATGGCTACTGTTATGACTGAAGTTTTGGCTAAACTACCAGAACTAAGAGGTAAACGTGATCACTCTGGGATGAGAACAGAGTGCGCTGATAATGCAAGGGCCATGTCTGATACTGCGTCACAGTTTGCAGAACATGAAGACGGAGAGCTTCATTCTGTGGGTGACGGTTCTGATCCAAATAAACTGGACTCAGACATTTCAAATTTTAAATTTAAGCTTGAGAACCTCCGTGTGTTACTAGGGGAGGTATTAGCGGCTCTGAATGATTGTAACACAGTTGCAATCCCAGAAAAAATGTGTAGGTTGGATAAATATTTTGCGGTACCGACGAGTACTGACGTTTTTCCTATACCTAAGAGACTTACTGACATTGTTACTAAGGAGTGGGATAGACCCGGTGTGCCTTTCTCACCCCCTCCTATATTCAGAAAAATGTTTCCAATAGACGCCGCCACACGGGACTTATGGCAAATGGTCCCTAAGGTGGAGGGAGCAGTTTCTACTTTAGCTAAGCGTACCACTATCCCAGTGGAGGATAGCTGTGCTTTTTCAGATCCAATGGATAAAAAATTAGAGGGTTACCTTAAGAAAATGTTTGTTCAACAAGGGTTAATATTGCAACCTCTTGCATGTATTGCGCCTGTCACGGCTGCAGCAGCATTTTGGTTTGAGTCTCTGGAATAGACACTTCAATCATCCACACTAGATGACATCACACACAAACTTAAATTCCTTAAGTTAGCTAATTCATTTATTTCAGATGCCGTAGTACATTTAACTAAACTTGCGGCTAAAAATTCAGGATTCGCCATTCAGGCACGCAGAGCTCTGTGGCTAAAATCCTGGTCAGCTGATGTTACGTCTAAATCTAAATTGCTTAATATTCCTTTCAAAGGGCAGACCTTATTCGGGCCCGGCTTGAAAGAGATTATTGATGACATTACAGGAGGTAAAGGTCATGCCCTGCCTCAGGACAAGGCCAAAGCCAAGGCTAGACAGTCCAATTTTCGTTCCTTTCGTAATTTCAAAGCAGGAGCAGCATCAACTTCCTCTGCGCCAAAACAGGAAGGAGCTGTTGCTCGCTACAGACAAGGCTGGAAACCTAACCAGTCCTGGAACAGGGGCAAACAGGCCAGAAAACCTGCTGCTGCCCCTAAGACAGCATGAATTGAGGGCCCCCGATCCGGGACCGGATCTAGTGGGGGGCAGACTTTCCCTCTTCGCCCAGGCTTGGGCAAGAGATGTTCAGGATCCCTGGGCGTTAGAGATCATATCTCAGGGATACCTTCTGGACTTCAAATCCTCTCCCCCAAGAGGGAGATTTCATCTGTCAAGGTTGTCAACAAACCTAACAAAGAAGGAAGCGTTTCTACGCTGCGTACAAGATCTTTTATTAATGGGAGTGATCCATCCAGTTCCGCGGTTGGAACAAGGACAAGGGTTTTACTCAAATCTGTTTGTAGTTCCCAAAAAAGAGGGAACCTTCAGGCCAATCTTGGATTTAAAGATCCTAAACAAATTCCTAAGAGTTCCATCGTTCAAGATGGAAACTATTCGAACAATTTTGCCCATGATCCAAGAGGGTCAGTACTTGACCACAGTGGATTTAAAGGATGCTTACCTTCACATACCGATTCACAGAAGTCATTACCGGTATCTAAGGTTTGCCTTTTTAGACAGGCATTACCAGTTTGTAGCTCTTCCATTCGGACTGGCTACGGCTCCAAGAATCTTCACAAAGGTTCTGGGCACTCTTCTGGCGGTACTAAGACCGCAAGGAATTTCAGTAGCTCCGTACTTAGACGACATACTGATACAAGCTTCAAGCTTTCAAACTGCCAAATCTCATACAGAGATAGTACTGGCATTTCTAAGGTCGCATGGATGGAAAGTGAACGAAGAGAAAAGTTCTCTCTTTCCACTCACAAGAGTTCCCTTCCTGGGGACTCTGATAGATTCTGTAGAAATGAAGATTTACCTGACAGAGGACAGGTTAACAAAACTTCAAAGTGCATGCCGTGTCCTTCATTCCATTCAAGAGACCAGAAATTCTCTTCTATGGTGGCTTTATCGGCCACATCTGTCCAGGGGAATGCCATTCAGCAGGCCAGACTGGTCAATTGTAACAACAGACGCCAGCCTACTAGGTTGGGGCGCTGTCTGGAATTCTCTGAAGGCTCAGGGACTATGGAATCAGGAGGAGAGTCTTCTTCCAATAAACATTCTGGAATTGAGAGCAGTCCTCAATGCTCTTCTGGCTTGGCCCCAGTTAGCAACTCGGGGGTTCATCAGGTTCCAGTCGGACAACATCACGACTGTAGCTTATATCAACCATCAGGGAGGGACAAGAAGCTCCCTAGCAATGATGGAAGTATCGAAGATAATTCGCTGGGCAGAGTCTCACTCTTGCCACCTGTCTGCAATCCACATCCCGGGAGTGGAGAACTGGGAGGCGGATTTCTTAAGTCGTCAGACTTTTCATCCGGGGGAGTGGGAACTTCATCCAGAGGTCTTTGCCCAAATACTTCGACGTTGGGGCAAACCAGAGATAGATCTCATGGCGTCTCGACAGAACGCCAAGCTTCCGCGCTACGGGTCCAGATCCAGGGATCCGGGAGCGGTCCTGATAGATGCCTTGACAGCACCATGGACCTTCAGGATGGCTCATGTGTTTCCACCTTTCCCGATGCTTCCTCGATTGATTGCCAGAATCAAACAGGAGAAAGCATCAGTGATTCTAATAGCGCCTGCATGGCCACGCAGGACTTGGTATACAGATCTGGTGGACATGTCATTCTGTCCACCTTGGTCGTTACCTCTGAAACAGGACCTTCTGATTCAGGGTCCTTTCAAACATCAAAATCTAACTTCTCTGAAGCTGACTGCTTGGAAATTGAACGCTTGATCTTATCAAAGCGTGGTTTTTCTGAGTCAGTTATTGATACCTTAATACAGTCTAGGAAGCCTGTTACCAGAAAGATTTACCATAAAATATGGCGTAAATACCTATATTGGTGCGAATCCAAAGGTTACTCTTGGAGTAAGGTTAGGATTCCTAGGATATTGTCTTTTCTACAAGAAGGTTTAGAAAAGGGTTTATCTGCTAGTTCCTTAAAGGGACAGATCTCAGCTCTGTCCATTCTGTTACACAAGCGTCTGTCAGAAGTTCCAGACGTTCAGGCTTTTTGTCAGGCTTTGGCCAGGATTAAACCTGTGTTTAAAGCTGTGGCTCCACCATGGAGTTTAAACCTTGTTCTTAACGTTTTACAGGGTGTTCCGTTTGAACCCCTTCATCCCATTGATATAAAGTTGTTATCTTGGAAAGTTCTATTTTTAATGGCTATTTCCTCGGCTCAAAGAGTCTCTGAGTTATCAGCCTTACATTGTGATTCTCCTTATTTGATTTTTCACTCGGATAAGGTAGTTCTGCGTACTAAGCCTGGGTTCTTACCTAAGGTAGTCACTAACAGGAATATCAATCAGGAGATTGTTGTTCCATCCTTGTGCCCAAATCCTTCTTCGAGGAAGGAACGTCTTTTGCACAATCTGGTAGTAGTTTGTGCCCTTAAATTTTATTTACAGGCAACTAAAGATTTTCGACAAACGTCTTCCCTGTTTGTAGTTTACTCTGGTCAGAGGAGAGGTCAAAAAGCTTCTGCTACCTCTCTCTCTTTTTGGCTTCGTAGCATAATTCGTTTAGCTTATGAGACTGCTGGACAGCAGCCTCCTGAAAGAATTACAGCTCATTCCACTAGAGCTGTGGCTTCCACTTGGGCCTTTAAGAATGAGGCCTCTGTTGAACAGATTTGCAAGGCTGCAACTTGGTCTTCGCTTCATACTTTTTCCAAATTTTACAAATTTGACACTTTTGCTTCCTCGGAGGCTATTTTTGGGAGAAAGGTTCTTCAGGCAGTGGTTCCTTCTGTATAAAGAGCCTGCCTATCCCTCCCGTCATCCGTGTACTTTTGCTTTGGTATTGGTATCCCACAAGTAATGATGACCCGTGGACTGATCACACTTAACAGAAGAAAACATAATTTATGCTTACCTGATAAATTCCTTTCTTCTGTAGTGTGATCAGTCCACGGCCCGCCCTGTTTTTTAAGGCAGGTAAATATTTTTTAAATTATACTCCAGTCACCACTACACCCTTGGCTTCTCCTTTCTCGTTGGTCCTTGGTCGAATGACTGGAGGTGACGTAGAGGGGAGGAGCTATATAGCAACTCTGCTGGGTGAATCCTCTTGCACTTCCTGTAGGGGAGCAGTTAATATCCCACAAGTAATGATGACCCGTGGACTGATCACACTACAGAAGAAAGGAATTTATCAGGTAAGCATAAATTATGTTTTTAGGTTAAGATAGTTACCTTTTGTTTTATTAATACATATTTTAGGTTAAGATCGTTACCTTTGTTTTATTAATACATATTTTAGGTTAAGATAGGTAACTTTGTTGTATTAATAAATAATTGATTTCCTTTTAGTGAGCTATATATTTTTAGCATAAATATTGTTAATAAGTCTGCCTAAATCTGCCACTTTTCTCTGTCTGCAAAGGAGGAAGAGGATGAACCAGAAGGAAAACCAAGTGATGCAGAGAGTTCGGAAACTTCCGATGATGAAAAGGAATGGGTCGTGGAGGTCAGGAAACAGCGCAAGCTCATACGCCAAGAGGAAAGAGCAAAGAGGCAGGAAAGGATGAAGGAGGAAGACCAGAAAACAACCCTGAAACCTCAGTTTTATGAGATAAAAGCAGGGGAAGAGTTCCGCAGTTTCCAGGATGCAGCTAAGAAACAGAAACTAATGAGGTAGGTGTGGAATGTGGAGATTAAAGTGTTTTCTAAGGTCCTATTGATTCCTACACTGTTCTCTGTTTTTAACATCAGCCTGTAGGTTGCCCTGCACTGACCTATATATTGCTATTTATTTTAGGGTGAGCACCTGGCTCTTTGGCAGACAACTATTTTAAAACTGCCAAACTGTACATGTGTCTTCTGCCAGAGCAAGGGCTCATGGGAAAGCTGAGCTTTTCTCAACTAGCTGTAAATGTAGCTGTTAGTGGTGTTACATGCCTGAATCAAAGTCTATCCTGCAGCTCTACCATTTTATTTTATATTCGCTAATTATACCTTTGCTTTGGAAAGCAATGTTTTAAACAGTCTATAGTTTAACAAGCCAAGTCAAAATAACTATTTCCCTAAACAATAAACCAAAATTAAACCTTGGTATTTACCAAAGAAACATTACATTCATTTTTGTTATCTATGCAACAAATATTATTCCCTCCATTACATAAGATCTGCATTTAAAATACATATTTTAAAAGCTTTTGCAACTGTAAATTTGTTAGCAAAGTGCTGTCCAGTGCTGGGACATAACCCTTCAACATCTTCTTGCTTATCTTATCTCCTTTGTTATGGAAAATTAGGACAGATAGAAATTGTGCTCCTGAAATATCAAGGAATAGCTTTGTTCCTGTATCTCTAGCTAATTTCATTGTAACTACTATATCTTTTACACTCTCACAAATGTTATGCTGCAAATGTATTATGATCATAAATATTTAGAAGCACTGATGTTATATTTATTAATACATTTATATCACTATCATAACAGATGTAATCCAATTTAAAATTGATGCGCATATATATATATATATATATATATATATATATATATATATATATATATATATATATATATACTAGTCCTAAAGCCCGTTTACACGGCCATTTTTTGCAGTACAGAACTCTTTTGCTCTCTCTCTCTCCCCCTCTCTTCTGTGCTCTCTCTCTCCCGCGCTCTCTCTCTCCCCCCCTCTCTTTCTCCAACATAGGTGTGTCCGGTCCACGGCGTCATCCTTACTTGTGGGATATTCTCTTCCCCAACAGGAAATGGCAAAGAGCCCAGCAAAGCTGGTCGCATGATCCCTCCTAGGCTCCGCCTACCCCAGTCATTCTCTTTGCCGTTGTACAGGCAACATCTCCACGGAGATGGCTTAGAGTTTTTTAGTGTTTAACTGTAGTTTTTTAATTATTCAATCAAGAGTTTGTTATTTTGAAATAGTGCTGGTATGTACTATTTACTCAGAAACAGAAAAGAGATGAAGATTTCTGTTTGTATGAGGAAAATGATTTTAGCAACCGTAACTAAAATCCATGGCTGTTCCACACAGGACTGTTGAGAGCAATTAACTTCAGTTGGGGGAACAGTGTGCAGTCTCTTGCTGCTTGAGGTATGACACATTCTAACAAGACGATGTAATGCTGGAAGCTGTCATTTTCCCTATGGGATCCGGTAAGCCATATTTATTACGATCGTAAATAAGGGCTTTACAAGGGCTTATTTAGACTGTAGACTTTTCTGGGCTAAATCGATTCATTATTAGCACATATTTAGCCTTGAGGAATCATTTTATCTGGGTATTTTGATATAATAATATCGGCAGGCACTGTATTAGACACCTTATTTCTTAGGGGCTTTCCCAAAGCATAAGCAGAGTCTCATTTTCGCGCCGGTGTGGCGCACTTGTTTTTGAGAGGCATGGCATGCAGTCGCATGTGAGAGGAGCTCTGATACTTAGAAAAGACTTTCTGAAGGCGTCATTTGGTATCGTATTCCCCTTTGGGCTTGGTTGGGTCTCAGCAAAGCAGATACCAGGGACTGTAAAGGGGTTAAAGCTTATAACGGCTCCGGTTCCGTTATTTTAAGGGTTAAAGCTTCCAAATTTGGTGTGCAATATTTTTAAGGCTTTAAGACACTGTGGTGAAAATTTTGTGATTTTTGAACAATTCCTTCATGTTTTTTCGCAATTGCAGTAACAAAGTGTGTTCAGTTTAAAATTTAAAGTGACAGTAACGGTTTTATTTTAAAACGTTTTTTGTACTTTCTTATCAAGTTTATGCCTGTTTAACATGTCTGAACTACCAGATAGACTGTGTTC